>NW_028288945.1:600000-862152 GCF_059628265.1 Tinamus guttatus
GCCACTAACTTAGGAATGACAAATTAGAGTAGTTTCTCAAGCTTGCAGGATCTTACATGTCTAACAAGGTAATATGCATGCCTGCTAGATATTTGCTAAGTAAAAGAGAGAACTTAATAATAATTTTTAGGATTGAGCATGAAAAATAAATTATATCATAATGTCACAATCAATTAGCCTAGAATTTTTTTAAGACTTCGTCTTTCTCTGTCCAAGAGAAAGATAAACAGGAGGAGAAAGCTTTCAGACTTGGTCTTCAAGAACTCAGATTCTCAATGAACAGTGTGTGCCTTGTATTTTTCTTTACAAGCTCTTCCACATCCTGTCCCTGTCAAACCAGTCTTCAAAATCTGTATTTCTCACTCTTTGAACTCCCTCATCATACACTTTCCACACAAAATTATAATATTTACCTTCCAAGTCTTTCTCTGTTCTCTGCTGGTAGAAAGCAGAAAGCAGAAAGCATGAAAGAACAATTTTCGTCTGAATTCCAAATCGATTTTAGCTGTGGAGCTTTTAAATTTCACTTTTGCTTTACTTGTCTCAGATAGCTAATAACCTGTATATTGAATAGAGCAAAAAGTTGTGTCTTTCCCTGTTTGTAAGTGGAACACTGACTCATTTATGTCTGTTATGATTTATAAAGCTGTAGGTAAAGGAGAGTAGGAAAAAATGTGAAACAATTTACTGTGCTTAACTCCAAAATAGTTCATTTGAGAACTGGACTTAAACCATTCACTGAAAGTCATGAGATAAGAGAAGAATCTCTATACTCAAGTAAACTTTCTTACCACCTCTATCATTCTCAATCATGTATATATAAGCTCGCTATTGGTAAGTGGGAAGTCTTTCCTCTATAAATCAGAAAAAGTCACTCTATATTTCTTCAAAGAGCTGTAACATATATTAATTTGCCACATCTCTCAAAAATGATTGTAAATTAAGATAATATTGTATTAATTATAAGAAATTTATTTAAATATATAAATATATAAACATTCATTTCACTTCCTTCTCTGCATTTTACTTTTTTTTTTTTTTAAATCAGAGTTGTTGTAACCCTTTGCAATGATAAAGTTCTACTGGAAAGAGAAAAATTTAAATAATAAAATTAGAAAGCAGTTAATACGGATTAGGTAATAGTAGAGTGGTCTAAGAAGTACGCATTTCAACAGATCTCAAAAATAAAAATTCATAATGCAAGAAGAAAACATTGCCTCAAAACTCGACTAGAAAATAATGACCCCAGATTTTAGTACTACTCCAGATTTGACAACTTCCAACATTCACTGAGTATTATCTAGTTGCTATTGCTTTTTAAATAGTAACTTAAGTTTATAAAAATACAAGTATTTGTAACAGAAATGATGTGCAAATATATTTTCAGCTACAGCAGGTAGGTAGTATTCTACTCTATATGCTGAGCACGCTTCCAAGTAAGTGTAGTGTATGAACACTTTAGTTGAAATAAAAGAATCAGTAGAGATCACACTAGAAAAAGGCAGACAGAATATCTATTATCCTTAAAAGTTCTACAGAAGACTGTTTTTAAAGAAATCTACTAGGGGCTATCAAAACATTTGAACCATACACAAAAGGAAAAACTGGAATTCACTAATTTTTCCAAATTGCTTTTGTAAGGCGTGTGGCCTAACTTAAATCTGTCTGACCTGGCAGTCATTCTTCCTCACAGACTGACTTTTTTTTTTTCTCCTGAATGCCAAAGAAGGAGACCGAGAAAAGCAGTTTTGAAGGAGAAACATCCACATTGCAATCCATATTCTATTATTATTATAATGGAGACATTTTATAAAAAGTTCTAATAATTCTATCATTTCAAAAAGATCTTGAAAGAAAGCATGCAGAATTTCCCACGATAAAAAAGGTCTTTGTGCCAGAATAATCTCTATATAATTGTAAAATATAAGAAATTATTAAAATAGAAGATATAAAGAAGAATTTCAATCTTGTCACTCGTATTCCACAGGCAGATTTTAGTACTGTACAAAATTATATGTGGATACAGTGCTCCACTCTACAGATAATTCAAAATCAGTAGTGTAGCCTACAATCCTATGTCATTACTTAGGCAATTCTCCTGTTTTCCATAACAGAGACAAGAAGCTAGCCACTATTTACACCTCCTCACCTTAAATTCAATGACTCATAACATGCTCTACTAAGAAAACCTCTGTATTGCCTGTGAAATTCCAACTTCAACACAAACTAGGTAGCCTGCACCATGAAGAAAAATTTCATAAAATCTCAACGGAAATTCAACATTTTATACCCTTATACGTCCTATGCAAAGTAAATCTGAGAGCTAAGCCTCATACTTGTAAGATTTTTTTCCCCAAATGAAGCAACTCAAAATACAGAGTGGAGCATTCAGTGCATGAGCTGATCTAATACAATAATATATTATTTACTCTTCCACAAATAGTAAACTTGCATGTTGTGCAGTGTGTGCAGAGACAGTTATTGTACTGTTTGCAGATATCTAAGTAGCTGATAAGAACACACTTCTGATTCCCAGTAGCAAAAGAGTATGAACTACTACTTAACAACCTCATTCACTGCATTGAAGAAACTGTGCTGTATTGTGATGGCCTTCCACATTCAAGAATGGCAACGAGATCTTCAGCAAATGTCTACATTAGCTTTATTTAGTTATTTTTCAGAGAAATGTATGGTGCTATCAAGTGCATTTTTGACCTAGGGTTATGTCCTGGTATACTAAAAAAATTAACATAAAAATCATTTTGTTGCACATCAAGACATCCTGGAGAACTCATACTGAACTTAAACTCAAGAATTTGCTATTAGCCAAAATGCTAGGAATTTTAATGTACAACACAGGCTTTCAACAGTTATGTCCACAAAAATAAAACCTTTTACAAGAAAATGGAAATTTCACTTTTCAATTTAACTACATAGTCTTATTCAAATACATTTTGTGCTGACCAATTACACATCTGACTAAACTCCATCAGGACAATTCCACCATTATTTCAATTACACTTTAAAAACCATCTTTTTTTTCTGTAATTATCAAGCCCATATATGAAAAAAATGCCTTTGTCTCTACTTCTCTAAGATAGAGAAAACTCTTTTGTATGTAATTAAACCTTAATGCAGGGCATTATCTCTCTTGTTACGGGAACAATCTGTCTATAACTAACATGTCAGGTCAAGCTATACTATCTTTCTGCCACCAGATATTACATAAAATTACTTCTGATAAAAAAACTAAATCCTAGCAATAGGCATGAAAACCATAATCACTGCCTTTAACCCATGAATTTTAAAATTCAAAGAAAATGGTGAAGAATTTCCCCCAAAAAGATGTAGATGTGAATGAGAGATAACAAACAAGTGATACATAGATTTTCTAGGAAAGCAACCCTTAAAGGGAAAAGAAACCCCACCTTGAACCCTAGGAAACATGTATCAAGTGCTAGTTAGCACGAATCCTGACCAAACACTTTTTGAAACACTTGACACCACCTAAGAGAAGCTGGAAAGTGACATGTATTTTTTTTTTCAAAAAACAAACAAACAAAAAAAAAACACTGGATGTTCTTCTATCCCTTCAGCTGAGAGGAGCTCAGTCTTTGGCAGAATATTATCCATCCTGAACTGAATCACACTACTTCTTTTGGGCTACATACCCGGAAACTTCTGCTATCAACTCATCAGGAAAGTGAAGCCTTATACTGACTGACTTTTCCTTTTTGAAAGTAGAAACCCATTTCAAAATTGGGAGCTGTACAGAAGAAATTTGCTGCATGGTACACTTTGCTAGGAAAGTAGCTACTCATTATCTTCTTCCACATTTTTAGGTGAATTAAATCAGGACAGGAAAGAAGGGTAAAAGTTATTTTTACAGCCATTTCTAGGACTTCTTTCCTATGTTTAAGGCCACAGAATCACAAAGATGATTGCTTCTATGAGCAATGCTTAGTGCATCTTCTGGAGACCCTCTGAGTGCCTATAGTTATTCTCCCAAACTTGCTAAATGCCACTTGGTCAGGCTCCATCACATAAATTCTTCTACCACACCACTATGCCTATGTGATGGGATCCATTCATGGATGCACAGCTATTCCCTCCTCCCTGGGGAGGGCTTCCAAGGAAAGTCTCAATAGCTGCAATCCACTATCCACTTACCTTTTGTAAAGAAAAAATTCTAAGGAAAACAAATTAAAAATGACTACTTAGAAATATTTTTTTTTTACATTGAATGAAATAAATTCTGTAAAAGTAAAAAGTTCAGAATTAGAAAGTTAATGGATTTTCTTTTTACTTCCTAATTCCCAAGATCCAACACTTCAGTGAATGACTTTTTGAAAATATTGACAACATGACATTTCAAAGGCTTGTTTATGAAGAACACATCTGATGCATAAACCTTCAGAGGAATAATTAAACAAAATGGCACTATCAACTGCAAACAAATGAACTAGCAAAAGATTAGTTTTTGCTATATTAGCACATTAACCACTACCTGTATTCTTCTTTTTATGAAAACATTTAAGTAATCTACAATAAATGACTTAAATGAGTATAACCTATTCATTTGATCCAGAATATTGGTTCAGCGAGATTTTTCACAATCAAAGGATTATTCTGTGTTTACTAAGTTTTGTTACTATGGTTCTTTTTGGCTTAGGGAAAATATTAATAACTATATGTGAATTGTGCCAACTACATAAAATCAGTTGCATAAGCTATCAGTACACGAATACTGATTTAAATGGTACATCACAGTTGCCTATTTATAAGTGATTTGCTCTATGAACGGATATATTTAATTACTTGTGTATGTGTACACACTATGTCTCAAAGAGACTCGCCACATATGTCACTCAAGTAGCTAGCTGGCTGAACCAACAGAATGCAGAGAAGGCAGCTGCTGTTCCAGAAGACACTCAAACAATTCTGTTTCTAGTTGGAATATCTTCAAAACTGCTCTTTTAATACTCACCAGGCACCATCTGCATGAACCTCAAAAGCAGACAGCTAAAGAAAATGATGCAATCCTTAATATCTCATACTCCTTCAGACTGTGCTTTTCATCGTTCATTTAGTCTCTAACTTTTGTGCATTCATAGCTGATTTTAACAGCAGGAAAATTTGACAGACATGAGAGATCAACAGAAGACACACAGCGTAACACAATCAACAGAACAGAAATTGTACCAGGACTTTTTTACTTCTCTCTCCTATGTAACTCCCCTCCCCTTGAACTATTCTGTATCAGCTATTCTTCGCTGTTCTTCCCTCTCATCTTCTCTCTCCCTCTGCTTTTGTGAAAACCTTTAAGACTAAACCCAGCATTTTTTCAATAGGAATATATCAAAATGCAATCCTCTTCCTCCTTAATATAGCCTTCACTTTTGCAAGGGTTATCACTGAGCTTCTAGATTAAAGCAAATTCAAAACAAACCAAAAGCACACTCACTAATATAATCTATTTCTCCTCTGGAGAAAAAAAAAATAGCCATTCCAGAACAGGTTTAGCACTGTAAATTCTACACAGAAAAAGTGTATAAACCTTTGCACTGGCTAAACCTGTAATTTCCTCCTAAGATATGTGACTATTCATGCACTGGGAAGAGAAGATGGAAACCCAGTTCAGGGCTTATGGCAGTAGCAAAACACATCGACCCTTGGTCCCTAAGTCCATCTGTGAACTCAACCTTCAAACTGTAGATAGTCTCTCTGTCCTATAGCACTACTTTAAATAAAGATGAAAATATTTTAAATAAAAATATTAAAGAAAAACATTAAATTGGAAAAGGCTAGAAAATTAAAATGCATTAAAATTCTACTTAGTATCTTTGGTATGGAAATTACAGAAGGATTTCATTCCTGTGCACTCTTCTGACCCCCACCAATGCAGTGAAAAACTATCAAAGAGAAAATGTCACTTACCTCAAAAAAGTGTAAAATTCTGGCATTAGAAAATAAAGAAATCCCTTTTTCTAATTTGCAATGTGTTAAATATTCATTTAAATACCTTGTTTCAAAACAAAGCATCTCTGGTTCAATTGATTATTTTAATTAATAAACTATAATAGAAGCAGGTCCAGAAGGTGAACAGTAACAAGGACAATATATCCATGTTTTTACTGAAAGTATGTTGCTTTATTAATACCCTGTTCAAATTGCATTGAATCGTCAACAACCAGTACTTCTGCATAACTGAACTGCTAATAAAACATTAGTTAAGCACACAAGAAATGGATGCATATCAGTGTGGTAGCTTCAAAATATACGGACTATGTAATGTGTTTTGGGGTTTGTTTACTGTCTAAAATTTTAAAAGACAGTTTTGGTTATACTCAGAACTATTTGAGAATTTGTTTGACATTAGAATAAGTTAAACAATACCTAGAAACAAAGGTGTGTCTTTTTATCTGTCTGATCACAAACGTCATAATTTCAACATGCATTTGTTTCTGATTATAAACAGAATGTAAAGAAAAAAGTATTTCTCTGTTTGTTGACTACTGTCACTCCATAAATGAATTGCATATGCAAAAAGATACAAAAGAAGGATACGGAAGTTACACAAAAATGAGAAATACATTTTTTTATGCAGATACGTGCAGGTAGACAACATAATGACCATTGGTCTGAATCCTTAAAATTCTCACTTGACAGAGTTGCTTCTAACACAAACACAGAAAATTTAGTACTTCACTTATCTAATTATAACTTAATCAGAAGGAAAGAGAGGGCCAAAACTCTTGAGACTACTAATGTCACTACTGTTTCTCCCACATAAGAAGTCTGTAGCCCTTTTCTGGCAATACCACAACACACATTTCCTTATCTAGTCCTTGTTCGGACTTCGCCACTCTTAATTTTGGATCACAAAAGGTGAAAGCACTTTACACAAATCTAATTGCAGAAATTAACACCTGGACACCCCTGCTTGCAATTGGATAATATATCTTATTGCCAAAAGGGATTACTTCAGAAAACCAGAGACTTTATCACATCCTACCCTGTCTTTTAGCAATCAAAATCCTCAGCTATTTTATTCTCAAGACAAATATGAAAGAAGCCAAAATTGAATGAATACATGAATACTGTATTCGATAGTCTAGCATACTAATACACATAGCTCAGGTAGAGCTTTGCTATCTTTTGGGAGACAACTCTTAAATAGATAGAAGGGGCTTTTTGGACAAAACAGAATTTTGAGATGTTCTTCAAGAACACCAGTGAAATGAGAAGATATCTAAGCGACAGAAAGGAACTGCTTCAACATGTACACTGCTGGAGAGGAAGTGAGAGATGAGCAAGATGCTGGTTAGCACATGATGGCTTGGAAGCAGGCAATGGTGTCTCTTGTTCCTTGGCCCGTGTAGCACGGGCCTAGCTGCAGAAGACGCTACTGCATTTTGAAGCCACCTTCTCCCACATATTTTGCTTAATGGTGTGAGCCCTACTTGCTTCCATGTTATTGCTAAGGCAACCCAAGTGTCATCTCCCTGTGCCACATGGCAGGTGTCTCCTCAGGGGCTGGTTGCAGCAAGTGCCAGTCTCCAGTAGTGGCAAGGCAGGGCCTTGCATCCTAGGCCTATCTCATTGTCCTGCAAGAGGGCATGGCAGCCAAGGCCAGACCTAGGCCTGGGCACTGCTGCAGGGCTGGACCAAGGCAAGAGCTCAAGGTTATGCCCATTGAGAGCAATCTGTGTCAGCCACACCTCTGTGACGGCTGAGCAGGGGCATGGTGATCTGACAGGGATTAGTAAGGCTAGGACGTCAGACTGCTGATTTGTATCTGGGTCCAGCTCAAGAGGAACTGTAGCACTGCTGAAAGTCTCATCCACAGCACACCAACTGCACTGGTCCATAATGGTCCTCTGCCCTGGAAGCCAAACCATCATCACCAAGGAGCGCTCTCAGAGACTTGACATAAAGCTAGCTATTTACTAGTTACATGTAAGAAGCAAACTGGGGATCTGGATAGAGGGAGAGAACACTCTCAGCACCTGGCAGGAGTGGCTGGTACACTGCAGGGCTGTGCCGCCCCTTGGAGAGGCCTCAACAAGTTGGAAAGATGGGAAGAGAGTAAGCTCATGAAGTTCAACCAGGAAATGTACCAGAGCCCTGTACCTAGGGAGCAATAACCCCATGTATCAGTACATGTTAGGGGCTGTCCTGCTGAAGAACAGCTCTGAGGAGAAGGACATGGGCATGCTGGTGGACACCAAGCTGGCCATGAGTCAGCAATGTGCCCTTGAAAGCCAGAAGGCCAGTGGTATCTGCAGGTGCATCAGGAAGAGCAACACCATCAGGGTGAGCGAGGTTATTTCCCCCTCTACTCAGCCCTGCTAAGGCTACCTCTGGAGTACTGTGTCTAGTTCTCCAGTTGGGGGTCCCCTACTGAAGAGAGAGATCTACTGGAGCAAGTCCAGCAAAGAGCTACTAAGATGATTAACAGATGGGAGCATCTTTCCTATGAGGAAAGGCTCAAAAAGTCAGGAGTCTTCAGGTTAAAGGAGAGAGGACAGAACCATGATTTTAACAACGTGTGTAAATATCTGAAAGGAAGGTATCAGTAGATCAGGCCCTGCCCAGTGACAGAGCAAATGGGCACTAACTGAAACACAGGAAGATCTGTCTGAACATAAGGGAAAACTTGTGAGGATAACAGAGCACTGGATGAGGCTGCCGAGGAAAGCTGTGGAGTTTCCTTCCTTGGAGATATCCAAAAACCATTTGGACAGGGGGTCCTGAGAGTTGTGCTGTAGGTGTACCTGCCTGAGTCGGGCAGTTGGACCAAATGATCTCCTCCAGAGGTCACTTCCGACCTTAACCATTGTATACTGTGTATTAGTCTATGTGTTTGGAGACTTATTATTACATTCAATCTTTGAAGATATTATTAGTACAGAAACTGAGAAACAGATTGACAACTTGGCAATACACACAGTGGAGGACTATGGTCAGTCTTGATACAGTTATCCTTCCTAGGTGCCTGTTGACCAGGTAACAGTCTCTCTATATATTATTCTGAAGGTTTACATAACCAACATTTTTACAAGCAAGTATATTTCCAGACTTTCTGAGGTTATCCAGGAAGCCTGATTTGGTTTCAAATATAAGTATTTTCAGTGAGAAGATTATTTCAAGAGTTAACTGCAACTTGGGGAATATCTACTTTTTATTCAAAAAAATTCTTTAACCATCAAAAAGAATACCTCAAAGGAACCAGAATGCTATTTTTTTAATTTGTAAAACAAAACATTCTGAATTCAAAAAGTCTCTGGACAGAGATCATGGTCAGGATCCTTGCCTTGAATGAGCAAAAATGAATCACATATTGTTCATTTCTTTGGTAGAAATGCAATTAGATTTGTGTGTAGGCCACTGAGTATAAAATAAGAATGGCTTATAGTATCTGTTAAAAAAAGCAATCTCTCTTCCCCCCCCCCCACTTCATTGTCTCTGAAAGACCAAAATTTTATCCCCTTTAATCTCAATTTCTTCCAAACATGTAAGGCAAAGTTGGAGGTGCAGCTTTCCTGCTGCCTGTAGCAGAAAACATGAAGATATCAGACATTATATTGCCAGGAAGGAGGTTTACAAATTAGTTGCAGTAAATTATAGCAGCTCTCAGTAAAATTGGAAACATAACCCAGAATGAATACTTAAGTGTTCAGATTCCCCTAGCATTATTTTTCTTTAATTTCAGTAGCAATTTCAATCATAAAGAAGTCTAACGTGGTACTTTCTCAAATTAACAGCCAGCAGTGAGGCAATTAAGTACTAAGCATTTTAAAAACAGACATTTGGGGAATTAAATTTTGAATTCATGAGCCTACAGTTAAATGCCAAGTTTTTTACATCTTAGTATTTTTTTAGTAGGAGAGAGAAAAAAGTGTCATGTGTACTCATTTTTCAGAGCATCATCAGACAGAAACTTGGTTCTTATCTAAAGCAAGATGTGTAAAAAGTCTACTGAAAGGAGAAAATCCTAATCATGCTCTACTCTAGTATGCATAAATAAAATACTTCTATTTCATCATTGCTGCTATTAATTTGGCTCACATTTCTGTAAAATTATTACCCCATAGTTCAGATCACATAAAAACCACACTGCAAAACATCCTCATACCAATAAGGGCAGGATCCATAGGAAATTGTGCTTTTCACCTTATGAGTGGACTTAACCAAAACACAAAAGGATAAAGACTTATAAAAATGGGGCAACTTGAGTGGACTTACAAAGAAATGAGGCATCAACTGGAATAAAAATTTCAAAACACAATGACTCAAAACACAGTAAAAAAAAAAAAGGCAGTAGAAGAAATGAAAAGACGAGACTTGCAAACCTAAGAATCTATTTTAACTCAGCATACAGCATTTATCAAAAGCCTAAATCTCACCCTCTGCAATTACTTTTTCATTAACGCTGCTTAAAAAAACCAAAAGCGTGAATTAGAGGTATAAACCTTACTGACAGCATCTCAGGTATAGTAAATGTTCACACATTGTACTCATTTGCTTCTTCATGCTGTAAGCCGGATAAAATGTGTTTAGAAAAACAATTTGAGAAGTAGTATTTGCTTTCCTTTCTCCCTCTGAAATAGAAAATATCAACTGTACAAATTATTGCAGCTAAGAGCAATTTTTGCACAATGACATGAAAGGAAAGTCAATCTTTCATTTTCAGTATTAAAGATAATTAGAGTGAAATTCCTTTTTATGGCTAACAGAATCACCATCACAGATCATTTTTCATCAAGAGTGGGTATCCAAATATCATTTTTCAAAATTTGCTGAAGCAGAGAAAAAAAATGAGGCTGAATAATGGTTGTGTACCTGTTGATAATGGTCTGTCTTGGTAGAAATGAGAAATGATCTTGTTACAGAAGCTCTATTTTTGACGCCATCTATGCCAGTACATCTAAAGTGCATATGAATTTCATGAATCATAAACTATGTATTTCAAGTCCTTTAGATTAAGTACAGAAATAAAGGTAGCTAGTGGAAAATATTTTTCATAACAAGTGTGTTTTATGAGAGGATTTTAAAAAAAACCCACTGACAACTTCTTTAAAACTGTTTCAGAATTCATGAGCTGTAAAAACTGTTGTAGAAGCCGTTCTGCATTATTATCAGCACTGAATTAAGTCAACTTATAATTCACTGATGAAACTTAATGTGAGACATAAAAGAGAATAATAGCGCAGACAGTTCATTTCCAAGTAGGTAAGCCTATTTTGTCCAACTTGTCGACTGCAGAAAACCCTATGAACTTCAACCTTCTTCCTATATGAAATCGCATGGTACATGACCATAAGTCCCTTAGGGGGATACAATTGATATTTGTAAAGCTACAATGCAGCATATAAACTGCAGCAGTGACCTCAGATTAACAGCACAGCTCTTCTGGGGGCATTCTTTCTCTAAGATCGATAAATGAAACGACTGCAAAAGTCAACATACAAAACCAATTTTCTTCACCTTTTTGGAAGGACATGTAGTATTTCAGTAAGATAATATTCTCTCATTTTAGTCCAAAGACTAGAAAAACTCTGAAAAGAGACAGAACTCTTCTCAAATATAGTGGGGGGAAAAAATGACCAAGAATAAACACCGTATCAAAATAATAATGATGGTTCTCCACCTAAGAAATAGATATGGGATGCAAAATCCTTAAAAACAAGAAAAGAAGAATAAAGTTGGAGTTGATCCTTGTATTTTGGAAACATCACAGAAATTTATAATTTCTAACAAAGGTCCTCTGACCCCTCATTGTGTATTTTCTCACTCATTGCTTTCTAATAAATATAGTAATTTCAGCTTCTAAACAGAATCACAGAATCACAGAGTGGTTGAGGTTGGAAGGGACCTCTAGAGATCGTCTAGTCCAACCCCCCTGCTCCAGCAGGGACACCTAGGGCACGTGGCACAGGACTGCATCCAAGCAAGTTTTGAAGATCTCCAGAGAAGGAGACTCCACAACCTCTCTTGGCAACCTGTTGCAGTGCTCTGTCACCCTCACAGTAAAGAAGTTCTTCAAGTCCAATCTCTTTTTCCTGCTGAAACTAAAAAGAGTTATGCCAAATATAACAACTGAAGTATGCTGCATATTTTTGTTTAACGATTCAAATAAACAACATATCCTTTATTAGATATGCCATTCAAAAAGCTCCAGTATCTGTACATTCAAAGCAAAATAAAACTTTGTGAATAGGCATAGATTTATATTTATTCAGCTAGTATGATTTAAAGAGAGAAAAGCAAAAGCTCAATAACATTATTTATAAAAGTAAAACAAACAAACAAAAAATCAAAATCTCAAGTTGTTTAAACAGTCTAAAATATTTTCATACAAACACAATTGCTTCTACCTTCTGGCCACCATCAGCCCACAAGATATGGAGAGTACATGAACAGGCATGTACAGCTTGGCTTGGGAGACCACAGATTTGTGTTAAAGTGACCAAGAGATGCTCTTTTAAGTACATGAGCTACTCGGTGGTCACATTTGGTCTCATCTTGACTTAACTTCAAACTATTGGCATATTTCCTCTTCGATGGCTTCTCTTCCCTGACACAAAACATTTAACTTGCTGTTTTTGCAACATCCACATGATAAGCTATACTCCCTGCAAATATATTCCCTTATATAACGAACACTCCTTCCAAAAATAATTTAAAAATAGTAGTGTTTGGTAGGCAATAATGCCAAGGAGTGACAATTTCACATCACAACTTGTGGCAATTTTTTTGAACTCAAAAGGGTGAGAGTGAGCATCCTACCTCTTCTCAGCCACACATAGTCATCTTGCATTGGTTTTCATGATCTTCAGACCAAATGTTAAGATCACTAAAATGGAAAAGAATTAACCGGGCAAAACTCAAAATAAACAGTTGAACTAGCTTAATACGTGACGGAAAAGGACTCGAAGAAAGGCAAAGTAGACTAGAAAGAAAAAGGGAACAAGAACTCCCCTGGATACTTTGCGAGCAGCAAGCTGCTCATTTTTGACTCAGCTGCAATATGAACCTTCAGCCTAAACTCATATTCTCTTTTGGTGTATCAGTAAACTGCCAGCACTCCGAGTCAGACAGATGATGGCTTTATATCACAAGTCATGCAACATTATGGAAATATCAATAGTTTACATGAAGCTTTGCATTAATTTCTTGCATCGGATGCTTCTGCATTGTTCTTTAACAAGATATTGCAGGCTTCTAACATACCATTAATTTTTACTCAAGATAACAAAAGGACTGGGAAACATTTGACAGCAGAAAAAAGCCAGCTAATAAAGGACACAAAGAGAACTGGTACAGACCCACCAAGTGGCACTGTTAAATATTAACATTTTCCATTATTATACACTCAAACACGTTCTTCTGAATGCTCTGTTCAGCAAATGTGTATAACTGAACTTAGCTTGACAAAACTTTCCCGTATGGTCTATGGGAATCTATTGTTTGTTGAATTTATGGTATCTTTTGTATCTTTTTCTAGAATACAAATGCCAATTAACTATTTACGCTGGTCCACTTCTGTGTTCCTCAACTACTTTTCAATAAAAGGGCCGAAAATAAGCAAACACATGTATTATTCATACTTTTTCATTTAATACATGAACACAGTGAGATAAGGGCAAAATAACTTTATTGGCCATTTATCCTATTGAGCTTAGTTTGGTTATTTTAGAGGCACAGTTAAGTGACATATTACCCTGCTGGTTGTTCCATAAAACATTCAAGCTCAAAAGTAATCACCTCTTTTCACTTCGTTCATTTGTGGAAACAAAATCTGCAGAAAGCTTCTAAATACAGACAAGGATTTCCCAGGCCAGGAGAGCCCTGAGCCTTGGATGATTGTAAACTCCCGTGGCCAAGGAAATCGTGGTGCATATCCAACTCCCATAATTATACGCTTCACTGGGCATACATTTCAGTCACCTTCAGGATGCAGGATACGGAGCGAGACTAACCTCTGTGTTTATTAATAACACAGTCAAATCAAGACTGTTATTTTTCTTCTCCTTTTAACTTGGTTATTCTCTCTTGTCAAACAAACATCACTGTGCTCGGTATACTAAAGATTTCCTTACTCCAAATATCTCCAAGACGCATGAACAATCTTCTTGCTTTAAAGAAAGCCAAATACTTTTTATTTTTAGAAACAATTGCTGAATGCTAATCAAAACCAGACACTTCCAGACATCATAATAGAATGTTTATCATGTGGCTCCCACTAACTTCATCAAGAATTCCGAATAACTTCATTTTTTCCTTTTTGTGTACACACACATTTTCTGTGTGAAGAAAAAAGGTAGAAAGAAAAAAAAAATCAATAGCAGGAAATATTCAACTATATAGTGGCGTATGTTTTCAATCTGGTATTACAAAGAAAAAAATACTTTATTTTGATGAGGCTTCTCTAACTTTGCTCTATTTAAGCAAATGGTAAAGTAGGAACCCAATTCCAACGGCCTTTCTATCAAAAACAACCTCCTTTATGCTGAAGTGTAATACATGTACTTCACAGGTTAACACGTAACTAGTATCCTAGAGCTTAACTTCTACTATTTTATTGCAAAATCAGCATTTCAACTCATATGACACACTTGGCTTTTCATAATAAAAAAAAAAGATAGAACACATACATAGAGACTAGCTAATCTACTTTTAAATTCCTCTTGAAAAATAAAGCCGCAAATTAAATGGACTATTGAAATGAATACATTATTACTGCTGTGACAAGTCAATACAGAATTAATTCTTTTCATTGTGAAGTCACCCAAGGACATTCCTTGCCCTAATTGTGGAATTGGTAATAACAGAAATCACTTCTTCAGTTTGACAGACAAATTCAACTTGACTTATTTGCACACTTAATAACTACATCTATATGACCTAAATGGTTAACATTAGACTGCCCATTATGGATCCAAGAAATGGACATAAATGAGGCTTACAGAAAAAACACGCCTTCTTCAGAGGCAATTTGTATACTCCTAAATATATTTTGCTTGCCATAATACTCATTTTATTAGTAAGCATTAAAAATGTTCATTCTTGGTGTTCTGTATATTAAATCTTACATGGTTACTACTAAGATTCTTCACCATTCTTCAAAAAAAAAGTCTACTGCCCTGCTATACATGGACAACACACACACACACACAAAAAAAATCAAACAACACACTGAAAACTAAATATTTCTGAGATTTTTCTGCCACATATGTAAATATGGAAGACATCTTATACCCAGAGAAGTTAAAGCAAGCCAAAAGGAGTAGTATACCCTAGTCAATGACCCCATAAAAGGGGCAAGTACACCAAAGTTTGCACCTACAGAAAAAACAGTTCTACAGTTCTCTCTTACCCAGCAAGAGTTTGCTGTGATTTCATCACCTTCATGTAAGTTTCTTGTAAAGGATTTAGACGAGAATTCCCAGAAGAACATGCAACCCTCCTACAGGAGGAACACTTCACAAGAGCACATTTTGGCTCCAAAGCACTTTAGGATCTGTCAGGATGATCTTCCTGACAGGAAACATACTTCAAGTAACACTTCTGTTATTGATATGGATACTGGATTTGCTGGAGAAATTTGCATTCATCATTTTTATCCTGCAAGCCGTGTAACTGCAGTTATCTAGAGTTTCACTATATACCAATATAAATCTCGCATGCTTCTGTGGAGATACACTGGTGTAAAATTCTGGAATACCAAAGGAGCAATCATGTTAAACATATGAGATCCTGCAATCCCACATAAACTAATCTATAAACACATTTATACAAGTAAAAGCATTTAATACCAAAATTCTCCAATTTTTAATGATGTCACTCTAAGCAATAATTTAGTATATACATATATAGAAAAACATATTTTAATAGCTTTCATTACAGAGAAAACAACTATTTAATACCGTCCTTTACCCAAGTAGAAACATAACAATGACACATTGCTAATGCATCTGGCACATTTTTGTATTAGACATATGGTAAGTTATCACAATATAAATATTTACTTGTTAATAAAACTTGTATCAAATAACATTCTGGATTATTCCGGAACAAGAACAAAACAAACAAAAAAATAAATTCCACATAATAAATCTGCATCAGAAAACTGTAAAAGTTAACAAGACTTTTTCTTTTAATAAGTTTAAGTACCTATAGTAACGTCCAATATAAAGACAAAGCCAACAATATATCAGCAAAGTAAATATATAGAAAGAAAGAAAGAAAGATTGCTTGAAAAAACACTGGGCAGGCCCCTTCCTAGGAATATAGGGATGTTGTCAGGGCATACAGGCATGCAGTAAAGAAGGCTAAGAAACGCTTGGAATTAACCTGTCAAGAAATGTCAAGGATAACACAAGTGTTTCGTCAAATATATCAGTAGCAAAAGGAAGAATAGGGAAAACGGAGGCCCAATTCTGAACGGGCTGAGGCCCTGGTTCCAAAGGACACAGAAAAGGCAGTTACTGAACGTATGCCTTCTTTGCTTCAGTCTTCACTACGGCCACGCCTCTGGAAGCCCAGACCCTGCAGACAAGGAAGGAAGTCTGGAGAAGGAAAGATGTGTCCTTGCTTGAGGAATATCAGGTTAGAGATCACTTAGGCAAACTTGACACCCACAAATCCAGAGGCCTTGATGGGATGCACCCAAGTGTGCTGTGGGAGCTGCCAGGTATTAGTGCTAGGCCGCTCTTCATCATCTTTGAAAGGTCACAGAGAATACGAGAGGTCTTTGAGGACTGGAAAGAGTCAGTCACGCCAATCTTCAAAAAGGACAAGAAAGAATCCAGGCAACTACAAGCCAGTCAGCCTTACCTCAACGCTTGGAAAGGGAATGGAAAAACTCATTCCAGATGCCCTTTCTAAGCATGTGGAGGACAAGAAGGTGGTCAGCAGTAGTCAGCATGGATTCACCAGGGGGAAATCATGCTTAACCAATCTGAAAGCCTTCTATGATGGAATGAGTGACTAGCAGACAAGGAGAGTATGGATGTTTTCTACCTTGACCTGAGCAAGGCTTTTGACACTGTCTCCCACAGCCTCCTCATAGACAAGTTCAGGAAGTGTGGGAGGGATAAAAAGATAGTGAGGTGAACTGAGAACTGGCAGGATGGCAGATCTCAAAGCATTGTGATCAGTGGTGCAGTGTGTCTAGTTGGAGCCTTGTAGTTAGCGGTGTCCCCCTGGGATCCGTATTGGGTCCAGTCCTGTTCAGGTTATTCATCAGTGACCTGGATGAAGGGACAGAGAGCACACTCTACAAGTTGGCTGATGATACAAACCTGGGAGGAGTTGCTGTTACACCAGGGGGCTGCACTGCCCTTCTAAGGGACCTGAAGAGGCTCTAGAGATGGCTGGAGAGGAGCCTTATGAAGTTCAACATAGGCAAGTGCAGAGTCTGGCACCTAGGGAGAAATAACCCCATGTACCATGGCAGGTTAGGGCTTGGCCAGCTGAAGAGCAAGTCTGCTCTTAGCTGAATCTGGGCATCCTGGCAGACAAGTTGACCATGAGACAGCAAAGTGCCCTTATAGCCAAGAAGGTGAATGGGATCCATGGCTGGCAATTGGAGGAGTGCAGACAACAGGCTGAGAGGAGCGATCTCCCCTTTTACTCAGCCCTGGTGAGGCCTCATCTGGAGTACTGTGTCCAGTTCTGGGCTCCCCAGTATAAGACAGACATGGAGCTCCTGCAGGCCAGTGGAAGGCTTCAAAGATGATTAGGGGACTGGATGTTGCATCCTATTAGGAGAAGCTGAGATAGCTGGGCCTGTTCAGCTTGGAGAAGGCTAAGAGATGATCTTACCAATATGTACATAAATATCTGGAGGGAGGGTATCAGAGAACAGGGTCAAGCTCTTTTCACTGGTGGACAGTGATAGGAAGTCCATGAACTGGAACAGAAGAAGTTCCACCTGAATTTGAGGAAGAACTTCTTGACTTCTTGAGGGTGCCAGAGCACTGGAAGAGGTTGCCCAGAGAGGCTGTAGAGTCTCCTTCTCTGGAGATCTTCAAAACCTGCCTGAATGCAATCCTGTACCATGTGCTCTAGGTGTCCCTGCTTGTGCAGGCACGTTGGACTAGATGATCTCTAGAGGTCCCTTCCAACCTTAATCATTCTGTGATTCTGTAATGTACGGGAAAACAAATCAGAACTTCCTTCTTTACTACAGCCTTTGCTAACAATACTGTGTTAGATTAATTTTTTCCTTGGTATCTTCTGGTCACACTGGCAACAGGAAAACAAAAGTAAAAAGTTTATGTTGCTTATCTTCAGCTGTTCCATAGAAAGAACCTGTTCATATTAATGTCTTCATGATCAGAAGGCAAAACATTTCCTGGCCAACCCTCTGAGCCTCCAATAAAATGTTGCTTTCAAATTGTATGGAATAACTTCCCTTCTCTATCCCAAAATAATTATTTTGCACAATATGTTCTGGACAGCCCACATATTTCAAGTGCTTAAACATGAACAAAGACAACTTCTGTAAAGAAAGAGAAGGAAAAAAAGAAAACTTTTAAAATTTGTACCTTTATGGAATTCTGTTGCAGTACCACTCCAGAAAATAAGTGATCACTAGCCTCATCATTTGCTTTAAAATCTACAATAGTTCTGAATTCTACATCACTGATAGCCAAGAGAGGTCACTCCCCCTAGTTCTTCTTCATATCACCTTCACATCACCAGCATACCTTTTTTAAGATCTTACTCCATTGCAACTAGTGGAGCTCAAGTTTTTCAGGGACTGTATACTACCTATTAAAAGTTACTTCACAGTAACTTCTACTGTAGAATTCCAGCTCTGCAGAGATATCTAAAAGCACACACTGAAATTCTTAATCTTAAGATATGTTGCGCTTGTTGAACCTCAGATCCTGCATTTCAGTGATTTCTTGTATTTGTCAGCCAGTCTATGGAAGTATTAGTTTTACTTAAGTCACACAGACTGCACTGGTAAAATCAAAAAACAAGAACAATTAGAAGCAATTAGAACAACTAGAAGAAAGGAACATTATTTATAAAATCTGGTAGATCCAAAAGGCTCCTTGCTGAAGCATGCTTTGATTGAAGTAGTTTGTTCTCACAGGTAGTTTTACCCCAAAAAACAAACTCTTACTCCAAAATTATCCAATTAATATTTTTTCCTTTTGACCACATACTTATTTTTCAAGTAAAAATTTCTATCTTCCATTTCTTCCTTCATAAACTTATTTTTTTCCACTTTCAGGTTGTTTTTGTAAAAAAATGTTCAAACACATCTAAATGTAATTTGTTATTTTCTGCTTTGCTCAAAATGACTCCTTTTGTACAGTTTACAGCCCAAACAGCCAGGTGGCTCTCTCCTTGCTCATATGAATGTTCAAGTCTTGCCTAATTTTTTCTATCCTAGTATTAATTAATACTGCTGATTTCCTTTGCATATGTCTGCTGCATGACCATAATGATACTGAACGGTAAATGAGTGGCAAAAGATAGCTGCATTCAAATCATATGAATACGGCCATTTCCTGTCAGCTTATCTTTAAGTAATATAATTTCTCACCTCTCATCATGTATTTTATTTCCTTAAAGAAAATTAAAGATGCATTTTAACATTCAAAAGCATACACATTGGACTTATCATGGCCATAAGAATTACAATTTGGGGTCAAAAATCTGCTTATACTGACTATGACCAACCGGTCCTCCTCAGCATTTCTGTGAGGCTTTTCACGTGAGTGGGTACCATACTACTTCAGATGCTACAAACCTACCCTAGGCAAAATTCTGACAACAGTTGTTCACAGCACATCCTTGAATTCCTCCAGTTCACCCTTGTTGGCCCAGCAAGACACAACTCGGATAAAGGTGTGCTACCTGCACCATGAGATCCTATGTTGTCTGCAACACTGGATTTCAGCTTGTTTTTAAAAAATAAAATGAAACAAAACAAAATACCTGAAAAATCAAACTGCATCAAAAAGAGACAAAAATCAGGATTACACGTTTTGTAATACTCCAACAGGCTGAGAAACGGAGCAGATAAATTGCATATGCTTTAAATCTTCAAAAGCTGACCTGAAAGTTAAATTAGGATGAATCCTAAATACAAAATGCAACTCAAAATGGTTCAGAGACTGAAAAAAAATCAGGTCATGTCAGAACTTTGACTGTGTTTTACTGAAAAGAATCTGTCTACTTTCATCTTCTCACTTAAATTTCTACATCTTCATTTTTTTTTCCACAGGTATAACTCATTAATATATCCTATCTTGCAGCTGATTGTCAGATCTGGATGGAATTCTCATGTCATTTGCAGACTTTTATTCATCAATATTTAAATTACTATAAAATCATGCAGATTTATTTTTTTAACACTTCTGCTCAGGTTAATCAACATTCTTTCCATTTCTATATCACTTTCGCTTCTATAGAAAATGTTTGAACTCATTTCATACGATTCTTTTGTGAATCTTTTGTGAATCAGTTCTTGTAAATGAAAGCTACTAGCGACATACAGCTTCAGAAATTCATAACCTCAGAACTTTAATTTGCTATAGAGGAAACAACAGTTATATTTGCAGTAGCAACTAGTGAAGCATCAGGACGTCTGTGGAGCGAAGCAGTTGGTGCCGAAGAACTGATACATGTAGGGGGGTGGGGCAGTATCTGATGATTGAACTCCCACTAGCACTTGTCTTGTTTCAGCTGAAAACGGCCAAATTTTGCATGCTTTGAGACCGCTCAGTGATGGAAACATACTCTAATCTGCGACAGTCAGGAGATTCTCCTCAAAAGCTTATTTCTGATCTGAACTAAACTGTTAACACAGATATATCCAAACAAAAATGTTTGATTTCCTTAATGATTTTAATTTCTCTCATTAAATTAAACTATATCCACAACTTAACATAGATTTCTAACTGTATGAAAGATATTTCATGAAATTTAAGAAACTCCACAATATAAGGTCAAATGTTCTAGAAAGTAAAAATATATTTTGTATGTTTAGAATAGGTTTTTTTTCCATTAATAAAGACCTTGGGGATGCAGTGAGGTTATTCTAAGGCCTTTTACATACCAGTCATTCCATCAGTAATAAACTGATGCATTTTTTCTCAAAGATAATAAATAAATATAAATGAGAAGCTTTTCCATTACAAAAAAATCACTTGCAGATATCTTTTTAATGACCTTGGCTTTTCTAATTTAAATTCTATTATTTCTCTATCATTAAAATTCCAAGCAGGCAGATTTGGTCTACATGAAATGGGATGTGGGACAAGCCTTTTGTGGCACAATTAAGACTGTTCCTTTCAAGGACAACGTCACAGAAGGTGAACACTAATTTTGCTATTACGGTAAAGGAAAATAAATGATTGCAGAAAGAATGAAAAGTAGAAGCAAACTACATAGCATAATTCTTTTCTCTGATGTTCTTTGTCATACACAACTTTCACTTTCTAAATAAGTTATTACAGGGAGACCAATTTGCATAAAAAGATTAAAGATTGCTCAAAACGTCAAAGACTGCTTTGCAGCTACAACAGTGAGAGAAAAAGGAGTCTTTACAGATGTCAAATGAATTTTAAGAAAATGATCAAAAACACACTGAGATAACAGAGTACAACGCATAAAATACCATCGACTCTAGGTGTCAGTACATATGTCATTGCTAAAAATAAGTATGCTTAAAATGTTTCCAATTCCCCATATGAAAACCATGAAAATTAAAAAGGAAAGCTCAAAGCACTATTTTTTTTTTAATTTTAAAGCATTATTTTCTGTAACTGATTTTGATCATATGGGAGAACAAATGGCACATGGTACATAAAAATTGTTGAGAAGCTCTAACACAGTTAAAAGAACTCTAAATAATTGATTTAAAACAATTAAATTGTTTAATTGTTTTTAACTAACATACTTTTCACTACTGTCTTACTACTTAGGTTCAGGATGTTGGTCTTGAAGCACTTTAGGTGCATTTTATATATATATATATTTTTAAACTTTACACAAAATGTGAGTAGCTTAGATCTCATTTTTGAAAGCATACAATGTATGTGATACGCATGTATAAAACAACATTTCCTGCCAACTAGCACTCTTGGTAGCACTCTGTTGCCAGTACCAGTAGGGTACACCATCATGTAGCCATCATGCATCCTATTAGGATGAAAGTTGAAAAATTCAGGAACCCAAATGGAATTATTCTTGAATGTAAACACAGCACATCAGCACAAAGGAAATCGTATCACCAAACACAGAGCCAGTACAATGGAATTTAATGCATGGATAGCACTTGGGAAAACGTGAACAAAGTACTGCATCACTACAATTGCAAGCAATTAACAGATAGTTACAAGAAAAGAGTCAACTAATACCACCCATAGTACTAAAATTTGCTTTTAGTTAATACTAAAACTAACTCAAATTAATAAGCCAGGAGAATAGCTCTATTTTATTTCTCTTCTGAAATCAGAAAAATAGAACACTGACTTGGCACAGGTGACAGGGGTAGAGCAAAAAATCTGTTGACCTAATAGCATATACACACATTCTACAATATACTTAATATTTTCATTTGGAATCAAAGGGAACATATTTTACATAATAATACAAACCTGAAAATACTTTCAGCTTAATAGAATAATTAGAATGTGTGCATTACCTTAACCACAGGATTCAGTAGAACAACACCAGATTTCTTTGTAATGACTTGCTTTGTTGTGTAGTGATGGTCTATGAGCTGAGGAATAGTTGGAAAGCCAGTTCCTTCAAAACGATACTGATTCTGTATGGAGATAAAATGAAATAATTATTTCTGCACAAGTAAAAATTCAAAGAAGAAGCTGCACTTTCATGCTTAGCTTCATCACTAATCACTAATGACCAAATGAAAAGTTTATATTTATAGAATTAAATATTTGTATTAATCAAAATAATAAAGTTTTTAGTGAATTAAATAGAATGGTCATCAGAAAGGTAATATTTCACAACACATGGAATCTCTCACTTAAGGCAACACAATAAAATAACTATTGATTTAAACACTTAAAAATAAAAAAGGCTCTTGCAATTCAAAAGGTGAGAAAATCTGTGAGTAAATTATTATGAAATAGAAAAAAAAATACATCTACATTTTTATAAGTGTTTTCTTCCAAAGCATATAAAACTAAAAATAACATAAAACAACAAACATTCTAACAAACAAGTAATACTTCATCAGATCTTACTGTACTTAGAATTTGAAAAAAATAGCAAATTCCTGATATGAATACAAGACCCATGACTGGCCTTTATCAGCCATGTATGCCAGGGAAGTCTACTGTGGTACAGAGCCTGAAAACAAGAGCAACTCACTCATAACATACAGAGAAGTTGAAAACATAAAATGCCTCTTTCCCCCCATTTCTATGCTTTTTAGCAATATATTTAATCTTAGACATCTAATTCAACATCATAACAACATTGCAGGCTCTCTAAATATTTCAGTTTTAACTATTCAGGTTCATACTCAGTTGGGCAACAAGAACCATCACTGGCATATGCCTTTTTAAAAACGAACAAAAAAATATAACGCATCATACCACATTTCTCTTCATTAGAGCTACAGGCATCAGCTTCCTGTAATGTGCTAACACTCTTAGCAATGGAAGCTTGGTCATGTCACCTATTTTTATCTTCCTATTGGCTATCTATTGTAAAAGTGCTTTCTTAATCTGAGTTCTTTTTGGCCTTCATCTCCCTAACCTCTTTCACTACTAACTCGGCTTTGCCTGGCCAGTGATACTCAGCTGCATCCCCTTTAAATGACCTCCTGCTGTGATTAAGATTACTGAACAAGCAGCTCCTCAAAAATAGCAATCCACCAATAACAGTAGTGAAAAACAGATTACCTTTGAGTGATAGCAGCAAAATTTGATGCTTAAAGCTGAAGAATGGAAAAATTTAATTGCACAAATACTACAGAGCGAAGCACTTAGAAAAACCACAGAATTTATCCCATTCAATACTTATGCAATTAAAGGACTCCTGTTAAAAAAGTACATGTCATACTTCCACTCTGCAATCTTTGATTTAGAAGAAAATTCTTGCAAATAGAGATGGAACTTGTCAGTGATAAAAGAGAGTAATCTGGCCATTTATGGAAGGCAGATTCCACACTTTGGAAATCACTGTGTGAAAAACAAGTTCCTACACTTTACTTGTAGCAAACTTTCCTACTGGAAGGTTCATTGATTCAGCCCATCTTGCCATCTGGCCACAAAAGTCCTACCACTTACTAACTCCTTTTCCAGGTTAATAAGGTTTCTTTCTTTCTTAAATGAATAAGCTGACAGTTCTAGTGACCTGATGATGTTTGGACTGTCCAAGCTAGGCAATATTAAACAGCATCAGTCTTACATTTCAGATTATTTTTTTATGAAAAAAAAAAAAGCAATGAAATTACAGGAATAAAGAGTTTTTATGACTCTTTAAAAATGTTTCATGGAAAAATGCATACTAAAATGCATTAACAGGTTAGTCTAATAGAAATATTTAAAAAAGAACCATGCTGAAATGTGACGTCTGCACAAAATGATGTCAACCATACAAAGCACATAGCATGCATTTAATTCTACTGTGTGAGGATGAGATCACCAACCATTTTTTAAGAATGTCTGTATCTAGCCATGGGTAGTTTTATTGCTTCTATTGCCCATTCAACACTCTGATACATTAAGGTCATAAATATCAAGCTATGATAAATGTTGACTTCAGGTCGTAGTTAATTGCTGGAGTAAAACTCCAAGTGAAAAATAAACAAAAACATCTGGACAAGTGTCCATATTCATTGATCTTATAGAAACCTCCCAAATTCACAAAATTGGAACAATATCACTACCCCTCATTAAAATGAAATGTAGCTACACATTAACAATATGGTATGCTGAATCATCTGGGAATTTAGAAAATTCCCCTTACTGTAAGCACAGTTAGGGTGGGAAATTTGTGCATTAGTCTGTATACTTTGACTGAAGTTTGGCAGATTTTATTGCAACTTTCTAAACAGTTAGAGGCATTTCTAACAATGTTACGCCCACTGTTGTATTTGAATCTGAAATTTGGAAAAGCAAAGAAAAGTGCATATGAATGCATATTCACCAGTATTTATGTTCCGTTGAACAAAACAACATCCAGAAAACCTAAAAATGAATACATGCAGCTCAACAATCCTAGGGACTCCCAAGGGAGTCCCTAGGGAATCCCAAGTCCTGACTATATAGAAAACATCAAAAATTATTGATGAATGTTTTAATTTTTGAGGAAGATTCAGTGGAAATTAATATGAATTAAAAGAAGCCTAATAAGCACCAAGTATAAAAATAGGTTTAAAAAATAAATATACATAAATAAGATAGCAGTAAGAAGTTCTGGTTTGGGAAACACTTCCAGAAACATTTTGGCTTTTCTGCAAAGAATAAAAGTAGTAGAATAATCTCATATTTATCTTCCTATTTATCTTTTATTCCTAAAATGACCTTTTCCCCTGATTTCAGCACTGATTAAAATATATCCCTACAGCTTTCATATTTCTTATAAAGGCTAAATCCAAATGTCAAAGTAAATTATGTAGATCTTAGATTGTTTAGCTGAAATAATATACTTCCTAGCATTGAACTGAATATTTAATACTATATCAGAGACGTACATCAGCATATTGTATGATAAAGTGCCTCCGTTGTCCATCTGAAAACACAGAAAGGACATATTCACCAGGTTTCCCGTGGCTCTCTCGCACCAAGAAGTCTCCTTGCTGTTTTAACAGCTCCTGGGCTTCTATTCTTGGAATTGCACCATGATACCAATCTTGCTCTGCCAATGGTTTTTCAGTGGTTGATATTACATCAAAGAACTTGGAAAAGATATAGAATAAGAATGTTACCATAACAATACATTTTTGAGTTCATCTTTACACTAAAAACTTGATAAACAGCAATAATTGGGTATACTACTAATAAACAAAGGTTATTTAACCTAAAAGAATGCTATTTAAATTTTTAAACTAACTAACTTCAACAAAACACTTTTGAAAATACTACATTTTGTTCAAGTGAATGCTTTAGATTTACTTGTATAGACTAAGAAGCCTTTATCCAGGTCATACGCCATTCAAAATAATCAGTTCTAAAATATTACTTAACATGTACTGTAACATGTGTAGAGTTTGAACAGGAAGCCCAGACCCAGACCTACATAGACAAGAAATTTTGGGGAGGTTCAGAATAGCAAAACCTTTTCCACAAACACATTTCTAATCCAAGGAAAACAATTCTAAGAATAAAACAACAGATCAATGTCAATAAACTAGTTCGCAACCTTCATATGAAAGTTAAAAAAGACCATGCAACTCATTTTATAGCTTTCAAAAGAGGCAGCCATCAGACAATAGCACCTGCTAAACTAGGTCAGGTCTGAATCACTGTCTAGATCATGATCACATCCCTGAAAAAAAAAATCTTAAAAGCCTTTATGACACAAAAATAGTTAGAGAAAACGAGAGAGCATTTTATAAATCTCTATGGTGTTCTGTATGACACTAACATCAGTCTTTCCCATTCTTTCATATTTGCTTAAATAAATATTTATTTCTTTAAAAGAAAAATATAACTGAAATCTCTGTCAACTGCCTCCTACTTAATATTACCTTTTTATGGGTTAATCATAATGCACTTAGAAATCCCTTTACTTTTCTCTAACGAAACAATCCGTAATGGATTATTTCTTTGTACGCTATTGAAATTGTAGGGCTTTTTTTCTCTTTATGAACACATTCCTATGCCTCTATTTTTCTTCTGTACAGCCACCCAGACTACAAGCCCAGAAAGAGCAGTATAAATTCAAGATCATAATCATTTTACTATTGATTTCAATTCAATTTTACGCTTCACACCAATATTTCTACTGTATTTTATAGTGAGATTTAAACGGTTTCAATATAAGAAGGGTTAGTCTTTAAAGAAGATGGGGGAAAAAAAAAAGGAACAGCACAAAATTTAGTTTACTGTTTCCATTGATTTCTTAGCAAGTTTATGGAACAGTAAGCTATTTAATATCAGTAAGATACTGGAACAAATTTACATTCTAGGTCTCAATATTTTACAGTTTCAATTTTGGGATGAGAAGATTTCTTACCCATTTTTATACGGACATTGATAATTTACACACAAACCAACAGCAGCATTTAAAGCTTGCATGCAAAAAGATGAAAAGAAATTGTGTATATATATAAATATATATATTGAGCTTAAGAAATATAAGCTTTCATTATAACACAAAATTAATTAGAATTAACAATATAATAATATATAATTATGCATATATAATTATATATTATATACATATCATATATCTTATGTATGTATATTTTTATATACAGCATATATAGTAATATATAATTATATGTATTATATATAATATGATAATATATAATTAAAATTAATATAATTCTCATTGTAAGAAATATAATGAGAAGATAATATTTGTGAAAAATGTATGTTAATAACTAATATATTATATGTTAATAACTGCTTAATATTTTATTTTCACACAGCTTCTGAACTCAGATTTTCTGTACTTGTTTTTATTTTCCATCTTCAAACAAATCAAGGATTTTACAGACATTTTTTTCCTCCCCATGCAAATAGGGGCACAAATATAGATTAGAGAGTAATACATTCACTGATATTTTGAGACATCTCTCTGCAGAATTACCTCTCATCCCTGACACTAGCCTTAGTGAAAACTGATAAATCTATTTGCACATGCTCACAGACTGTGTAAAACCTAAACTACCTTCAAAGAAAATTATTATGAAAAAATATGAGTATTCCATTTGAAAACAAGCCTATAAAATTAAAATACACAGACTTAAAAATTATAATAGAAAAGCAATGTACTGGAAAAAATCTCTCATATTTAGAGAGAGCATCACTGTGTATTAAGATCATTCTCATTAAATGTAAAAAACATATATACTTAAGACAAAAGAAATTATGTCTCTAATTATCCTACTAACTGTAGCAGATGTCTGTGACAAACTGAAATCCCTCACTAGAAAAACAAATAGACTAATTTTATCTGAAGCACAAAACTTGGCATTCAAGATGCAATTCATTCAGACTTCTTATGCAGTTCAGGAAGTGATGCAAAGTTCAGAAAGTTTTTAGGCAGTGTCCAAGTTACATGAACAATGTGCCTTTTCTTTTTTTTTTTTTTTTTTTTGTCTCAGCCCATTAAACTTATGTCTCTTGCTAGCACAAACAGCTAATCTGTATGTTGTCTCACAAAATCTACCAACTTTGGTGGATTACACTGCTGTGGTCTCCTTCTCTTCCACCTCTCTATTTTCTTCATAACTGTACTCTTTTATTACCCTGCCTTCTACTTTCTAAGAAACTGTAAATCATTTAAGTGATAATACATAAGTAACAGATGACTAGATCTTTGCTCATCTCCTGATTGCTTGAGAAAGCAAGGGTTTCTATACTTTTCCAATGACAATATTTTTTTCCCAATTACATAAAATTTTAATTAAAAATCCATCACCAATTTATTATGGAATACTGTTTTACAACAATAACACATTTAACCCAAGATATGGTTGCACATTAAAGATTCACTATGTTTAAAATGTATTATATGAAACCAGAATACTGAAATTACGTTTTTGTGTAGACTATATTCTATCAGAGAATTGGTACTGGTCCTTCTTCTACTCTTCTTTTTAGATTCTCTTTTGTATTGCTCTGTTTAAAAGAACTAACAAATTGTTTTATGTGTATTACTATTATTTTATAATGCACCTTCCATAATCAGTGTATTTGTTGATAGATGATACATTTTAAGTACCAACTTAAGAAGTTAGCAATCTGCACAGTTAAGTAATTGCAAGCAGGAGAAAGATGAACAGCTAACCACTTTAACAGCAAAGTGCTAATTCATGAAAGAAATTTTATTCTAAAATGCACGGCAGCCTTTTCTAACAAATTTCTAAATCACAACACACACCCCAGCCTGGTGTACACATAATGACTTCAAAGCTCATTGAAATAATGCATGTAATCTAAACTACACTTGTTTCTTTTCCCTCAGAAAACTCAATCTCATTCTCTCATTTCTCTCAAACATACTCCAAAGCCTCTTTAATCCTACCTACCAAATACTTAAACCCAAGTTTACGCAAACTACAGTAGACTTACTAGTGATACAGACTTGTAGGGATGTTTTAATATTTAAGCAGGGCTCTTCTTATAGCATTTTAAGTACTTACACAATTCTCATAAGAAAGTACTCCTGTCCTAATTTTCCTCTTATTACCATATTTATTATTCTCTTTCTTTTTCATTATAATTGTCATATATATATATATATATATATTATATAATGCAGTGTACGTCTGTAGATTCATGTAACTAATCTCTCCCATACAACCTTAGATATTATAGACCTAGAATACACAGGCCACAATTTAACAGTAACAGGTGCAACAGTGAAATTTTCTCAAAAATGCTATTTTAAACCAATATTTCAGGTTACAAGACCATAAATCAAAAGACATTTAAAAAAATAAAATTAAATAAACTTTGGATTGCTCTTTACATGGGGCTGGTACAGTCACCTTTTAAACTTCAAAAAAACACCTTTTTTTTTTGGTGAGGAGATATGTAAATAAAACTTGGTGAACTCCCTCAGCATGTAAGCGAATATTTTACTATTTCAAGCCTATACTTGAGAACTAATTTGTAAATGAAAGTCATGCAAAACACATTTTTTTCTTTTTGTCATTTCGTTTTATAAGCTGTTTTTCATACTTGGACTACAATTAAAATTCTCCATCCACTGGGGAACCTGAACAAGAGCCAATTAGTAGTAAGAGATACTTAGTGACTTCACTGGGAATAGAAGCTAGATGTATAATCATTCATGACTTAAATAATATCAATTCTTATGGCAATAAAAATAGTAATAAAAAAATGTACTTATGCTGGTGACTCTATAGTAAATATAAGGATTACTGCAATGTGGGTAAAACATGCCTGACCATCTGATCTAGTATAGATATGAATAATATATAGCATTAGTAGAAAGCCTAACTCACAGAAAACAATATCCTTAAAAGCACATCTGGAAGCTGCAAAGAATATACAAATTCTTTTTCTTTTAACTGCAGTAAATGAAATTTTTTCTGACAAATAATTATGTCACAATATTATGTCCACTGAAACTCAGAATAGTATTTTTTATAATATCACTTTAGCCTAACTTTTTCTGTGTAGACTGAAATGTGTGGTATTTCAGAAAATAAAAATCTACTTCAGGTGTAAAAACACAAGATGATAGTAGAACACCACATTGCTGATACTACTTACCGATGATGAACCCAGCATGGATTTTGGAGATCTTATAATGCCAGCTATAGAGTGACGAATAGTGTCAAACCTTGAGACTTTGTCCTTCTTATCCTAGGAGAAAAAGTAGTATCTCCAGTAAAACAGAGTAATACAGATCAATATAGATTTACTTCTGATCACTGGTAATTTAAATGTTGTGGGATTATGCTAATTTATGCTAACTGAAAGGCAGAAAGTGAAAACAGAGCCAGAATACTTCTATCTGAAGATAGAAGTAAAGAAGAAAAAAAGATTGCTTCAAAATTCTGAATATTCTTTCCTGGCTGAAGAAATAAATAATGTCTTAAATGCTATTTCGGCTTATTCCAGGAATTCTGAAAGAGCAACAAAATCTACTATGCCCACATAAATACCATACTGTAGACATACATTATGTCTACAGAATATAACATTGCATAGGCAGGATGCAGGATAAATAATTAAAATAAATGTTTGTATCTAGCACCAAATTTCTACAACATTCCATAATCGGTATGGAATTAGAAGAGAATAAGAAAATTTCACATCAAAATAGTTAAAAGGCTGTTAGATAGTTATTGGTTACCAAAATTAACACCCGTTAATCATGTGCCCATTATCCATAATAATTCCTTTATTCACCAGAATCAAGTAATTTTGCTTGTTAGCAAACTTTCTGATAACATAGCACACTGTCCCTAGTTCATTGGCAAGTTGACTTTGATTTTTTCAAATACTGATGGATTAAATTGGCTACTTAAAAAGAACATTAATAATGAGGGGCCACTTTGCCAAATTTTAGCTGCATGCTTGTGAGGCTTGGAAGTCTCTAACAGAAACTGTTTCTTGTTTGATTGCAATAGAAGAAGAAAAAACATAGAGGAACTGCCTAATTCAGAGCTCATCTGAATACCACTAAGATGCACAATCTGGACCTCACCACCATTTTGTGATAGGGATCATGGAATGAGATAGTCTTATTGTCTCCTTAAACAGAATAAGTATTAAAATACAGATCTAAACAATAACCTGGCTCTGTTCACCATGTAATATATTCACAAGCCCTTGGCAGTATTTTTATAGCATGTTCCCTCCAAAATATTCAAAATAATTTGTATCTTATAATGAAGACTAATATTTTATTTCCACAGCAAGCATTATCAAACATATGATATGCACAACTGTAGCCTGTACTGAGATTCTTCACATTTGTTAAGCATTTTTAAGACATTTCAAAAAGACTTGAAGAGTGGCATCATTGATATCTTCCTGTATTTTATTGTCATTGTAGACCACCTTAAAGATTCTTCAGGAAATCCATTTTCACTGAAAGTTCTGAACAGTATATACATCAAGACTATGAGATTTTCCTATGCATATTAGGTATAAATCATTCCCTGAGTGAATATAAGAACACAACCCAAAAGAGCACATCTAAATTTTGTTATTTGCACTGTTGTATTAGTTAAGTCAGTGGTTTTTTTCAGTCTGCTTTCCAAAGAAAAACAAAATGCGTGCTAGTGTTGTCTTCCAGTTATCTTCCAGACGATTTCATCAAAATTTAGCACAGATCATGAGAGGAATATTAGCATAAGATTTCTGAAGCAAGACAACAGTGTTCCCACAATGAAAAATTAATTATAATTCCACACATTCCCCACTCCAGCGAACATGAGCCACCTGACCGAGCAGCACAACCACCCTGGCTAGGCAGGCAGCACCGGAGCTTCAGAAGCGAGCACACCACACACTACTATTAGATCCACAAACCTGTGAAAGAAACTGGAAGAGAGTTGGGAGTTCTGCATCAGCAATGCAGTATCGACTGCAGTGTTGACAAAGGATAAAAATCTGTAGGAAACCAAGGTTCATTAATTACAGTGCTCGTGAAGCAAATTTCATTATGATTGGCAATGCAGCTTTTCTTCACAGAATACAAAATGCGGCTTCTACCATATATTAACTGATTTAGTTTCATTCTAGTTTAAATGAATTACTTTCAGAGGTATTAGCAAGATGGCATCATGATTTGTCACTTACTTTATTTTATACTACACCAATTTCATTAAAATGAAAACTAATTCAAGGTCTGTAATATTTTATGCAAAGTTTGAATTACTAGAGAATAAATTATAGCTTACCATTAAGAAGTTAGATATAGGGAAAATATATACTATCACTAGAAAACATTTTAAAGCTATTTCATGCACAGTGTTTAAAATGTACCTGTGACATGACAGTGAGTCATGCAAGAAATTATGAAAAATACATTGATTAATATTTCATTTTTAGGAGTAGCGATAATTCTAATCACCCTCTAGAAAGATTAAAACAAGAATTAAAAAGAGTCTCCTCAACAGCTGGGACTTTAGACTAGGTCAAAATTTTCCACCCATTGGATGGGTACACATGGCAAAAAGCAAGACGTTGTTACTTTTATTTCCAAACGATAAAGAGAAGCTGTTTATTACCATAAATTACTAATTTATTGAGTAACTGATTGACAGCAACTACTGTAACCATCAGAGTGCTCAGTCATATTTTCCAAAGCAACTGATTACACAAGCAAGAGTGTTATCATTCTACCACTGAGAAGAAAGAAATTCTGAAACTGTATTCCCAATTGTGCAAATCTCCGCTATGCTTCTCATTTTGGTTTTCTTTTTTGCTTTCTAGATATTCTGAAGTATTACCCCAGCAATCTTAAACAGATGACACACCACTTCATTACTCTTGCTTGTTTTTTTTTCTCTTCTGGATAGATACAGAGAGAAAAAATGAAGCACAATAAATCACAAATAAGTCCAAGATTCAGGACATCTGAAAAATGCCAGTAAAGCACTCCCTATTTTGCTTGAGGATTATTTTGCTGAAGTCTATCTTTATACACGAGGTAAAGAAAGTGGAGCTTCTGTATTTTACCTGGTCAGTTTGGGCTGTTTTGTGGAATATGAAGTACTCTTCATTTTGACAGACACCCAACATAGACCACATACTTCCCACTATAATTGCTAGGGTCCCTTATCATACGGACAGAAAAAAAACAACCTTCCCTTTTCCAGATATACTGGCTTTTTTGCTGGGCAAAGTCACAGTTCTCCAGGTCTTGTAGTGCATGAAAAAAATAAACTACACTCAGAAGTGTGACATAATCAAAATGACAGACCATAAGAATCATATTTACAATGGTATTTTGCAAGGTGAACTCCACAATGTACCTCTTTAGCCACATAAATCCAGAGAAGAGGCTGCCTATTAAAACTAACAAACAAAAAAACAAACAAAAAGAATACCCCTTTGTTCTTCAGAGAAGCAAGGAAGTAAGAAACTGAAGAGACAACAAAGATAAAGTTAATACTTCTGAGGGTCAGGCAAACAGCAGCCTTTTTTAGTAATCAAACGCTAGAAGATTAGCAACAAGGCAATTCAAATAGACCTGAAGAGCAGCACGGGTGATTTCTTCCTGAAATTTATTGTCATTGTAGACCGCTTTAAAGATGCTGCAGGAAATCCATTTTCACTGAGTTTGGCAACAACAGCAACAGAGGATCACGCAGTCTATATTCTGTTCTGCTTATAAAACAAAACAAAGACAATACTACTACCCAGGCAGGCACATATGAATGATGTAGATAGGTCAATACTTCAATATTACTCTATTCAAAGGAAGCTCTGCGTGATGGTTGTGCTATGGACCATCAGCATGGGTCCAGTAGTTGAACGTATACTTGCAAGTAAAATCAGAGAATTTCCACAATAAATTCAGAAAAAAAAACATGAGGAGGGTCCTTCAACAGAACACAAAGACACATTAAAATCAAGAGGAAAAGATTTCAATAGGAAGAACACAATCAGAGGGAAGATCAGTGACATCTAAAAGGTGAGTGTGAAAATACTAGTTCTGAGACACAGCTAGGAAACTGGTCATCACAGATTTTGATGAAAATGCTTTCAGTAAAGTGCAGGAGTTACAAACCCAACTGCAGAAGCTGCAGGAATAAAAACTAGAAAGTAGAAAATCTTGGCAATTATTGCAAGTTATACATTCAACAAATTTGAAGATGAGAAAAGACAAATTAGACAGTCTCTGCCAAAGCAATTAATACCCAAGACGTTTTCCTTTATGTACAGTGATGCTAGCACCAGTTCTGGTTTGCAGATTCTTCTGATGAAAAAGCTGTCAAAATATCATCCATTTTATAATGGCTTCAGAATCAGATAATGGGGAGAATAGGGAAGATTTTTGTCCTTAGAAGGCTTAAAAACATCTGGAATGAGAAGGAAGTTCTGTGATTTTCCACAGAAAAATCAGAGCTTCTTTTCAAAGAAGCTTTGGAGAAACAGAAAGTTTTCCAGAAATAATCCTCTGCATTAGTCACTTCAGCAGAGGGGATGAAAGTTGTTTGGAAGAGACCACCAAAGTAAATAATGAGCTTGGAATACGACAGTAACCCTGGCCTGCCTATTGATGAATGGATATACTAACCATAATATCTTAGTCATATGTCTCTTTTAAAGGTATTAACATATACTAATGCTTAGTAAAGGACTAAAGGAGAGGTAAAAAGCTTAAGACAATTAAGAACATACACAGCAGAATATATCTGATTTTTGTTCCTGAAATGTACTCTCTGATTTCGAAAGAATTATCTCTAACTCAAGGGTTGGGTTTCCTTTTCATCAGTGACAGAATTGAGTATCTCAGAAAGATCACACATACAAGCAACATACGAAGCATTATGAATTACTATGAAGTTATTATTATTGCATCCATACATGGAACCAGCTTTTGGATGATTATGAGTCATTTATCCAAGCTGAGCAGTCATCTACCACAGCAGCAGCTTCCAAGGAATAATCACATGTATTTCTGCTTTCTTATTGTTGATATCTAGAATTGGGGCAGCAATCTGCAGAGCCATGAAGCTGCACCATAACATAATTAAAACTAGAATAAAGCTAATTAGAAGTATCTCAAATACCCAATGAATACACATTTCTGAGTAAGTTCTTGCTTTCTTATTTTGAATACAACCATCAGAAATGATGCATAATTGGCATTTACATATCTTGCATGGGATGTAAATTAATGCTCCACCTAGAAGGTAGAATTGCAGTGTGAAATTGCAGCTTGAAAGACAAGATGTGCTGGCATGAAACTTGAAAAGAGGTAATACTGGCTCAGACCAAAAACATCTATGCAATATCCTGACAGACAATGATAATCCTGCAGAACACTCCTTTGGCCTCTAAGGACTTGTAGTGCAAGGACTTACTAAACTACATGTGATGTTTTTATATATAATAATAATCTTGATGAATTTTCATCCCATAAAGTCATTCAGCTGCTTTCCGAATCCATATAAATTATTATTATCTACTGCTACAGCAAGCAATTGCACAACTTAATTACATGTCTTTGAAGAGCACATTTGTTTTCTTGTTTTCAACCAGCTGCCGACTATGGTCATCTGATAGCCCCTACTTCTTGTTACAGAAGCGACAGTGAACAATCATTATTCCCTATTCATTTTCTTTGTGTCATCCCAGATTGCACAGACCTTTATCACATGCCACTCAGACAGCTTTTTCAAGTCTGAAAAGCCCAATCTATTTAGTCATTACAGAAGCTCCTCCACATATCTGCACATTCTTCTGACTTTCTCAGTTCTTCTTTATCTATCCTGAAATTAAGTGTGCTCAAAACATAGGTAGCCACATGGAACTATACTCTTCTAGACGGCACACAGCAAAAGTATAAGCACCAAAAGACAACTGCATCATGGAAAATTCCGGTTAACTATTGGAAAAACATTTCACAATGAGGGAGCATCAAGGTTCAATGACCTTGGAGGTGCTCAGAATTCAACTGCAACAACACCGTGTGAAACTGAATCTAATATCAAAGTTGGCTTTGCTTTTAACAAGGACCTGGAACAGATGGGCTCCAAGACCTTCCGGTTTAAATCATTTTGCAAGCCTATCATATTTGGGAAACAGGTGCACATAGATTTATGCAATGACATAATGTTTTCTCCTATCTTCTCTGTGCTTTCTTGATAATTTCTAGTGTGTTTTTTAGTTTTCATGAGTTTTTGATTTGATCAGTGTTTTAGTTAAAAAGTGCCCTGCCATTTTTTAGGAACATTGAGACCTCATTATTTAGTAGTAATTCAGAGCTAATAACTGTATACATAAAATTGATAAGTTCCCACACCACGTACAAACTTCAGTACTTCTGGTTTTGCAGAAACATGTTATGATGTTAGCATAATCAAAGAGAGAAGACTATTAGTAAAACATATAACTCAGAGCAAGTCAAGCATTTTTTACCAGTAAGATGAAGAAATTATTTATTTTTCTCATAAATACATTTTCCTGGTAATACGATAGCAACAACAAAAAAGTGAGCAGGACAGTCATTTATAAAAATATTAATCATGACTACCATGCAAACCACAGCAGAATCTTGGAGGTGAAATACTGGCTAGGAAATGTCTTTTTGTGGTACAGCATTCCGCAAAAAAATCCTGAAAACTTAGCAGTTTTTAGCTAAGTCTCAGGCTTTAGCAAACACTGCCTAGGTAAACCCAAATTTACAAGAAAGAACATCAGTACTAGGATCTGACTTTTAACCTTCTTTTTGAATGACTACCCCCAGGACAGAATGTAGAGTGATGCTGTAGAGAGACTGCATTATATTTTCTGTTTTTAATTAGAGTATCAACAGGCTAATTTTTTTAAGCTACGTATGAAATGCCAGCAAAATGTCACCTTCATCTTTGAAGTGATTAGTAAATCATTTCCAACACAAAAATACACATTAATGGTCTTTAAGGAAGAAAAGAAGTACCTCTTCTTGTGGCAAAAAATGTTTTCAGAGACATGGCATATGTTCTTATATACCAAATAGACGTTTTAAAGATGAGATTTATATTTCATCTACTTATATCAATAACATCAGCTGCGCTCTAGGAAAGATAGAGATTCAATGTACATTACCTAAGCTGAAGCACTGTAAACCTGTCCCTTGCAGTACAAAACTCTTTTTGTAGAAGAAAAAAGGAGATAGACAAAAATAATCTGGACGGCAGCTAGAGCACCTCCTTGAATTAAGGAATTCTTGATTTGCTGAATGCAAGTATCTCTGTGTGACTAACCTCTGGCATATCTCCACCCAGGTCTCTTGAAGCATAATAAAACCCAAATAAAAGTGAATCAATTTCAATAGAGCCAATTTAACAAACCAATCCAGACTTCTGCAAACTTAGATGCAAATTACATTTACAGAATTTAGAATGAGTGTATTAAAAAAAAGTCTTAATCCAGAACCCCATGAAACTGCAGCAGGTAGAAAGAAAAATAGGTCCTTCAAAAACACAAGTGGTTATCTAAATGTGTAGGTATGAACTGTCCTACTGATTTCAACAGCACTGTTAATAATCAGTTATATTCTTATTAATTCAATATACAAATTATGCTATCATTTACTAGCTTTAACTCAGTAAAAATAATCAAATTCCATTCTATACAGAGCATACCAGAGTGAAAGGGAGAATACCTGGCTAAAACACAATCCTTCTCCTCTTTGCTTACTATTACCCTGTCACAACAAGGAATCCTGGAAGACAGGCCTCTCTTTTTATGCTCTTGTGGCAATACATCAGTTTATAACAGAAAAACATTTAAACAGACATGCTTCGACATCATTCCTCTAGCTCAATATCTTGTCTCCAGCTGAAATAAAACCTTTTTTTTTTTTTTTTCCCTAAGTAGCACCTCCTGTAGCTAAGAGAAATCAGCATACCCTCCATGCTGAAGAAAGCATGGAGGCAATGCCAGTACCAAGATAGAGTTCAAAGCGTCTTGCAGGGGACTGCAGCTTCCAGCAGGTCACGCGCAACACCTGCTTCAAGCTCCTAGTTGCACTGCCATACCTAATCATCACAAAACCAAGAAAATCTGCATCCCCCCGTTACAGCTCACCGTTCAGGACAACAAGATGAGGAACCAGCTATTGGACAAAGTTGTCCTCTACCCAGGACAGAGTCTTGCTTGAGTTGCTGCTTGAGAAAGCAAGCCAAAAGGAGTGAAAGAATTGCTGCCACTCTTCCAAGCAAGAAGTGATGAAAGCAATGTGAATACAACAGTGGATACTAGATAAAAGAATGCAAATGCAGCAGAAATTATACTTCTGCTAATACTCTCCCTGTCCCCAAACATTTTCCCATGGCTCTGGGGATTCCAGAGCCAGATATAATCTTTAGCCTGGAAACTAGAAGGAGTTTATGGTTTGGGAGTTAAAAGTAAATCCTACATTTTAATTGCATGCTAAATAACCTGAGAATGAGCAATCAGTGCGATTTCATGAATGTGACTTGAAATTTCAAATTTATAATCATAAATTTAAAAGCATCATAAAACTTGAAATATATTAGAGAAAATGTTAAGAGATCATAAAACATGCAAAGCAAACCAACTGTGAGGAAGTTTTACGCTTTCATCATCTGAACATTATAGTTTGTCAGGCAGCTATGAATGCACATGCTTTATTAGTTGGAAGTACACGTGCATCTACAAATCACTTAAACTCTACAGTCCTTACGAGTTTTTTGATGCAAAAAGGCTAGTTTTCCTTTGTAGTTTATTACTGTATACACATAGCTGAAATATTTTTCAATATGTAATAGTGCAGTGCAAGATGCAGTATAGGAAGAGAGATGCAGTAACACTAGAACTTCTGTCCTAGAATTGCAATCAAGATCAACAACACAGCTATCATTTGAAGATACAAAGTTTTCAATTTAAAACCCTATTCAGAATTGTTAGAATTACATATATTTGATCTTGTCACCTCTCTTTGAAGTTAAAAAGAAAACAGTAAAGAAATATTGATGATGTAATAGAAAAATGGATTTGTGTTAAATACATGCAGATGATGCACTGCAATAGTGACATTTGGCAAATTTTATCTGTATTTGAGTAAATCATGATAAAATATCAGGTAATAATTTTTCTCTGCGCAGGAAAAATGTTACGGTAGGAAAGTAGTGGCATGTTCTCCAGTTTTCACACTCTTTTCACAAGAAACATGAAGGTAGATAAAGGACAGTATTCTGTAAGTATTATCTCAATCTGCAGTTTCTCAGTTGAATGGTAAAATTTTAAACAACTGATATAAAATAGTTTAATTTTTATAAAGTCAAATTCTAACTCTTCAAAAGATGAGTTACTTAGGGGTTAATAGACCTTCATTACAAACACTGAAATAATTAATATAGGTAAGAGTCAACTCTGCTCAAGTATGGTCAAGAGAATGATAAAAATAGGGCAACAGAAGAAAAAATGTGAAAGCAAGCTATACAAGCCAACAAGAACCAGCAGAGCTGAAAAATCTCTAGCCTAAGTCTGGCATAAGAAATGGGACTGCAGTCCAGGCAACTGAAGAACCAAGACTGTGAATACAATGCACTTCACAGTGAACTCAGGTACGATACATATAGACCTGCCTGTTGCAATATATATACCTTAGAGTATATACATATACACCTTAGGGTTTTGATAAATGGGACCGAGTCTAGTTGGAGGCCTGTGGCCAGTGGTGTCCCCAGGGGTCAGCACTGGGCCTGGTGCTCTTCAACTTGTTCATCAATGATCTGGACGAGGGCACAGAGGGCACCCTCAGCAAGTTTGCAGGTGACACCAAACTGGGAGGAGTGGCCGACACTCCTGAGGGCTGCGCTGCCATTCACAGGGACCTGGACAGGATGGAGAGTTGGACAGAGAGAAACCTCATGAGGTTCAACAAGGACAAGTGCAGGGTCCTGCACCTGGACAGGAATAACCCCAGGCACCAGGACAGATTAGTGGTTGCCTACTGAAAAGCAGTTCCGCAGAGAGGGATTTGGAATCCAATGTGCCCTCATGGCCAAGAAGGCCAATGGGATCCTGGCCTGCATCAGGAGGAGCGTTGCCAGCAGGTGGAGGGAGGGGATCCTGCCCCTCTGCTCAGCTCTGATGAGGCCACACCTGGAGTATTGGGGGCAGTTCTGGGCTCCCTAGGACAAGAGGGACGTGGAGCTTCTAAAGAGGGTCCAGCATAGAGCAACAAAGATGATTAAGGGACTGGAGCATTTATCGTGGGAGGAAAGACTAAGCAAGCCTCGAGAAGAGGCTTAGCCTGGAGAAGGGGTTGTGGAGTCTCCTCTGGAGATCTTCCAAACCCGCCTGGATGTCACCCTGTGCCTCGGGCTCTAAGTGTCCCTGCTGGAGCAGGGGGGTTGGACTAGATGATCTCTAGAGGTCCCTGCCAACCTCAACCATTCTGGGATTCTGTGGTACCTGGTATAAACACAACAATAAGTTATATTTAAGACAAGGATTTTTGAAGATGAAAAAGTCTGAAATTGTGCACCAGGTAATGGGATGATGAAAATGACAGTTTGTTTTTTCCTTCCTAGGCATTTTTTTAAACAGAGCTTCACCTGTCCTTAATTCAAGCAAACGTTCCTTCCAAAAGCATCCTGCATCTCCCCTCTTAGGTATTTTGCATCCAGAAGAGAAGGAAGGGACAGACAACTGAAGCAACTTCATATGATGCTTTATTTGTGTATAAAGTGAAAAACTAAAGCATTAGGAACAAGCAGTTTGTGCTGCATGCTTCAGCCACAAAGGCAGAGCACTGTGTCAGAGGGTTATGCAGCCCAAAAGATATCCACACACAGTATTTAGAAGCAGAGCATGAACTGAATATAAAGTGCTGCTAATAAGTATGCTTAGTATACAGGTCAATCACTTTAATTAGAATCCATTAATCAGTAAGAGAATGAATGACAGCCTTTCCGGATCTCATTAAAATGATATTAAAAGACCTGTTGTTTGGATCTAGTTGCTCCTTAGTTACAGATTCACAGAGCAATGCTTGCTACCGAAGTGTTGCAGACAAATCTACTGGTCAAACCTACCAATTAGTAATTTAAACCCCAGGAAGTCTGATCCCTTAAAGGCGATTAGACATTGAAGCAAATGTATCTTGAAGGATCAAGAGATGCAACTGGACTAGGGACCAGCAGCAAACACACAAAAAGCATCCTCTCTGTATTGCATGACCTTGAAATTCACAAGTGGCCATATCTACTGCCAAGGACACCAAGAACTAGAAATCCCAACTTAGTCAAGGCAAGATTTTGAGGCTCCCAGACTCTGCACAGAAACCTACAACTCAGCTTCAGCAGAAGTTAAAGTGAACTTAGGGAGGTTATCATCCCAGTGCCCATGGCTGTGTTGGCTTCCCTAGAAGTCTGGAAGAATCCAGTCTCTCCCTGGCCACCAACTATGTGCACTTACCACAGGGATAGTGTCTGTAAGTTTATTAATATAACATTAGTTTTATTAAAGGATAAAACTGACACTTTCACAGTGAGACAAAGTTAAAGATTTTGCTATATGTTTAAGATTTTGCTATATGTTTAAATTAAAATCTGCTCCACTATTCTTCTTTGACAGACAGTATAGTCAGAATTTGGTATTTGTTTTTGGCATTCACAGATCCCTACACCATTTTACTGGTATTAGCACAAATAAGCCTGTATATTAAATAGATAATATGATACAGCAACTTTGTGGAAGCTATAACATACACTTGCAGCAGATATTTGTGCTAGACTTAAATGAGGCATCTTTGCAGGATGACAACTTAAAATTAAGCTTTCTATAAATAACATATACTAGCATAACTATTACATTTTTGTTCATAATGCACACATAATAAATAAATACTATTTTTTAAATAAATTATCAATAATGTTATCAGTATTACCCAATTATCTATTTAGATGATGATCCAAATCTACTGAGTAAAAGCTTAGGTTACTACTCACAGATGAACTCACTTCATACAGCTTCATGTCATAAACAAAACCAGACTTTTCTCAAAATACAGACATCAAGAAAAAAAGACTTCTTTTGCAAGTCTTAGTAATGCTACCAGAGCACAACAGATTTAAGTCCTATCTAAAGTAGAATTCACATGTTGTACCTAGCACAGTGAGCAAGAATAAATCAGGTAACCCTTCTGTAGATTCTAAAAAGACATGTTGTTCTCTTTGATTAAGAAAAGAAATACTTCTTCATTCCTTAATCACTAAAAGCAGAAGGCCCACGGTATCCAGCCAGGACATCCCTTCTGAAAGTTCATCAGTAATTCCCATGAAACATCCTCAAGCTTCTTGTCAAATCAGAAAACAGTCCTCTCCATGGCAGAAGAGACTTCCTCAGCTCACTAATCCCTTAAAGAATCAATACTTTCTCCAGATTATGGGCACACAAGGCTGTAGCTAGGCATGATTCAGTGTTCCCGTCTCTTTAGGAGTATGTTGAAGAAAACGCATACATCCCAAAGCCTGCAATATGCCCAGAATGATACATTAACTATCTTTGTTGAAAAGCTTTATTTCCTTGTTAATTTTCACCAAAATTGAAAAGGCACCACTCCATTACCATGCTATTCCTGATACATTTCAATGCCAAGGATCAGCTTCTAGACACCACCACCCATCTACGATAAATGGCAACTTTCAAGCAATATACAGAAGTCCCACAGACTGAATAGTTCAACCAAAAGTAGCGAGCACATGAAATGCATCAACAAACCTCTGATACACAGCTGAACAGAAATCTCATAACACGTGCATGCATTAGTGAACTAAGAGCAGCATGGTTCCCTTAAAAGGAAGGCTGCCGTATTTCTGAGAAAGTCACTGTATTCCCACATACGAAAAATCACTTGAAGACAGATCACACCTCCACAGATAATTCAGCTGTTATGTACTACCATTGCCCAGAAACTGCACTAACAATTATTCAACAATTACACTGTAAGAAGACACTATGAGGTACAAGATGTTCACAACTCCCACCCACAGATTTCATGTGAAAAAATAGCCATTCCCCCCGCACAGAGTTAACAACTTCTTCTCTTCATGCTGCAATAACAATTAATTTTACATTGACCTAGTTAACATAGGCGAATTAAGCTTGTACCAACAGTTCTGAACTTTTTATTTCCTTGAGGATTGGTGCATCTGTTTCAGACTAAAGAAGGGCTTGTGTACCTCAAAGCTTGCCTTTTTCTTCTTGCCAAGTTGATCTCTCTGAGCAAATCTTCCATCACTTAAAAATATAGAATTCATGACCTGTTGTAATTGAATGTTATCAGTCAGCTCAATGTAATGCCTGCTCAGTCATACATACTTTAAATCAGCTTCCCCTATATTGTGACATTCTTTGTTCACCTGGAATGAATTCAGCATAATAATTAACAAGTTCAACCATATTAGCTGCTAGCAAAAAAAGAACAACAAAAATTTCAAGATACCATGATGCAGAAATTCTGAAGACTGCCAAATATCTATTTTGAGGCTCCCATAATCAAAATCTGTTTAAGTTTTTATTTGGCTCTCTCCTACCTACTGTCCTTTGTTTATTTTTTTTTTATCAGTCAGAGACACTAAATGAACATGAAATACATGCTTTCAGAGATAATTTTAGTTACCTTAGACACTGCAAAGACTTGCATTCTAGCAGTTTACCAAAACAAGTACATAATTTAAAAAGGGAATGAGAAAATTTTACATTATATTTAAACATAAATATTGAACTGAATTTATCTTAGTACCTGAACGCAACATTTAGGAATAAACCAAGTAACTCTGAGGCATATTAGAACCAGGCATTTGTAAATATAGTTTCCAATTCTTTAAATTCTCAATCAATATCATACGCCTTGTACTCTTCTTTAATATCCTACCAGTGCTTTGATTTAGCACCTGATAAATCACTGTGGCAACACATATTGAAGAAGGCAAAGCCACAGTCTCAAGGAAATATTCTCTCTCTAAGAAATCTGCTAACCCTGACAGCCTGTAAAACAGTACCTACATCTTGAAATTACCATGTTAATTCCATTTTCTCATCCTATCTCTCACCTAACCCTCAGAGCAAAAAGTTAATGCAACGGTTTCACTTGGTAAGCACGAATCTATCAGCACATCAGTGCCAGCCGCTGAGGGCACCATCAGGCTGCAGGGGCTCCAGCAGCCTCGCAGGAGCCCCAGCCCTTCCTTGCCCGCTCCATTGGGCATCTAATCCTGGCCCCGGCTACGCAGTAGGCGCCCCCACCTGCAGCCCTGCCTTGCATTTTGCAGCTTGGCCCTGGCCCCCGGAGAAGCCCAGGCACTGCCCTTGGCCTGGCTCTCAGCTCCGCGGAGCCGCTGGCCCGGGCGGCTCCCGGGCGGCAGCTTGGGCCGTGCTCCTCCTCCGTGCGCTCTGGTACCAAGCACGGGGACTGCAGAGGTCCCAGACACCTGCTAAACTCACGGAAGAAAACTGGGAAGAAGTCTTCCCAGTAATTGGATGCATGCATATCACAGTTCTTGAAATAAATAAGGCAGCTTTCCTAACCTGTGAAAGATTAGGAAGATGCAGGATGAAATACCTGCTTTTATTAACTCCTAAATGGGTTAACGGGGTAGAAATGATTTGACTGAAGAATTCGACTTGCTCATGTAAGTGCTGATTAGAAACCACAGGACCATGAGGAGCGTCTGGTAAACAGATAACCTAAATTCAGTGTCTCACAGATGTTCAATTTAAACTTTTACACCAGAACAACCTCCTCTATTTTCTATTCATCTGAGAAAAGCATAATACATTCTGCAAGAGAGCATACCACTTTTTAGCAAATTTCTTTTGTAAAAGGCAGTAATTGGCAAAGGAAAACTGAGTCATTTGGTGCTTTCTTGGCTGTTCTATCCTTAAGAGGATTTCTGGTTTCTCTCCTTGTTCAGTTGTTGCTGTGTTTTTTGTTTTTTGTTTTTTCCTTTTTTTCTTTCTTTGCCTTTTTTGGTGAAATCCTTTGCCATTTTCATTTAAGACGCTGAATAAAATAGGTTAAAAAAATTTACTTTCAGAAAAAAAGCCTATAGTCACTTTCAAAAAAAAAAAAAAAAAAGCTGTTTTCGGCTGCACAGTCTTATAATTAGGAAATATAATTGAACTAAAAACAAAAGAAATTCATGAGAGTTATACTGCTGCCCCAAATTCATACACTTTAATCACTCTTCAAGAATGACATTTTTCCATGCCTCTTGATTGTGATGCTTTTTTTTTTTTCAGATTGAGTATCTTAGTTACTATTATCTTAACACAAATTATGCCTTTCTTACAATATGTTTTTCTTACATTATTCTATGACAGTAGTCAAATGAAATATATGCTTCTTTGGGGCCTGTTTCTGTATTTTCCTAAAAGAAATTGAAATAAGTAATCCCCCAAATTTTTGACTGCATTACAATGACTATCTCACTTCACATAGTAGTCCACTTTCCCTATCATTAAAGATTATTTCAGCTTGAAATCTGAAAATAAGTGACTGTAGGAGCGCAGAACTGATCTGTCCAAATATCAGTATCCAACATTTTGCATGATTTCAGATATCCAAGACATTTACATGGGGGCTGGCAGACTGAGTCACAGCTTGAGATCTGCCAGGATACCTCAGGCATTCTAAAAATGGCACTAATGTTTATGTTCAAGCAACTGCATCCCATCTTGACCAGCAACATTTCATTTTTTGCGTTCCATGATGACATTGAGGCAAAAAAAGCCATACTATTGAAACACACTATTTCCTTCCTCACCTCCATTAAAGGTCATTAATATTAAAATGTAAAAATGAAAATAAAAATGAAAACAAAACAATCTGACCCGTATCTTAACAGTGCACTTTGAAATGTGGATGAGATCATCAATCTGTTTTCTAATTTTGTAGAAAAATGTCTGAAAAAAGCAGAAGCCATGGAACAAACTGCAAGATAATACCCTTCAAATATGTCACAAAGTTGCCTGTGGCACTAGATTAAAGCAATAATCGTAATTCAAAGAAATATTATGTAGTAGATTTTAGGACTTTCAGAAACATCACTGATCTAAGAAAGAGCTTTCAAGCAACCAATTCAAAAATAAAAAGTGAAAAAAGATGACATAACAGACAGCCTCTACATTGTTTCCGTGTTACCTAAAGACTATAAAAAGTACATCATCATCATAATTTAGTCCCATTACTATTAAAAAAAAAAGAAGTCACTGATGATGATTCTGGCAGAAAATTACTACCTTGCTCCCAACACACAGAGAAACATCTGCTGGAGATCAGTGTGATTTCTCCTCAAAGGAAAGCTTGTGAGCGAAGCTTTTCCAATGTCCAGGGAAGATATTGACCAAAGTAACGATTCTTGAGCGAGCATACAATCCTGCAACATTGGCATGACAAAGGCTTCTTCCCTAAGGAATCTCGAAAGCTCTCAAAATATTTTTGGCACTCTCTCACAAATCTGCACTTTCTCAAGAACGTACACTCCCCTTTTTGCTGAGAGGGTATACTAATCTGTACTCAAAGTATTCTGCAAGCTCTGCTTACTCTGAACCAAGCACCTTCCCAAACTGTCAAGGCTTGTTCTCACTTCTAATTTGCCCTTTCCCCAAGACAGACTGGAGCACTGCTCGACATTTTTCCTGATGGTACGCTGACATTAAGAAACACACAGAATCTGAGCGTTAGTCTGCCAGAAGCCTATTGTCAGAATAATCTTACTTCAGAAACTGCCAGGCACATTCACTGGAGAGAAACTTGAAGGCTCCATTGATCTATTTACAGATCTGTTCTCTTGCACGTTTTGGACCAGTCAGTAATATCCATTTGGGGTAAAACATGATTGAATTTATCTCTCTCTTACTTCAGTATCTCTGTGTGGATTATTCTTCCTCTGATATACCTCCAGCAGGCAAACAAGATTTAGGAAGCGAAAAAAACAAAAGCTAGAACATACTCCCACTTCAATGGAGAGGGAAAGAGATCATTCTTAACACTTGCTACAAGCATCTGACATTTTGAGCATTTTTGTTCAATGTTAAGTTCTGGCAGTGAACCAGAAACAGAGATTCCAGCCAGCAAGCTTGGAAAGCAGCCCAAAGAAAGATCACTTAGTTGAACTTCAGCTGTCCAGGAATCCAACAAACACAACTGTTTATTTCCATGTCTTTTGTGAATTAAATAGGTAAAATTTCTACAACATGACTGCACTGGCAGTGTTTCTCCTGCTGACAAAAAAATTATAGAAAGGGTTAGGATACAAAGGCACATAGATTTTGGTCCTGTTTCTACTGACAAGGAACATTACAATCTTGAATTAGCAGAAATAAGTTTTATAAATTTTATAAACATAAATCAAATAAATGTAAATGGTTCCCGTACCTTTTCTGATTATGTGCTCTTAAAGAAGATTATTTTATATAAATTCCATGAGACACAAATTAGTAATGAATTACTTACAACCACCAACAAGCAAGAGAGATGTTTGGCAACACATTACAAAGTGCAAAAACATCTCAATATTTCTGAGTCAGTAAGGAGAAAAAATAAAAATTAAAAAAAAGAACAATTTCTATCACTATCGTTACGCACACTGTTAGTGCGACTCTCTCCCTGCATCTCTTTGGCCACGTAGACTGCACACAGTCAGAAACAGTGTGGGAATACGATACCCCCAAAAGCACAGGTGTGTCTCAAAGGAATATGTTTTTAAGGGCCGTGTGGTGCATCATCTAATATGCAACTAATGAAGCATCTTAGTCAGCTCTTGCTTTTAATATCTGTGCAACTGACTTGAAAAATGTGCAGTTTTGTTAAATGTGCCAATTATGATTTCAGCAAGAAATATAAAAATATTTGGCTTAAAGACAAATTTGTAGAGGAGGCTAAGAGAAAAATGGCCATAGGAGTACTGGCTTGTTAATCATACTACTAGAGGAGCCTTGATTCATGGATTCCAGAAAGCAGAATTGGGAATACAGAGGAGCAAAATAAAAAATAAAATTAGAATAATTTAAATAATTAATCTAACCGTTTAGCACTGTTTTATGCATTTCATAATTTTATTCCATAACCATTTTTTTTGCTTATTTACCATAAATGATCTTCACCAAAAATTGACTTATCTGACCCTTTTTACAGCAACTTTGTTTATACTCAAGCTATGTTCTCTGAAGCCTTCAAAAGAGAATGACAAATATTAAAACCATTTAGAAGTGCAGATTTCATCAAACTTTGTATGTGTGTGTGTGTATATGCATTTATATATATACACACACATTTATATATATATACTTATATAAATAGATACTAGCCTGCCAACAAAACTTTGGTTACTTCAGCTACTACAGACAAAACACGAGCTGAGAAATATGAAGTCTCGTACTAACATTTATTTCTGTTACTCCACAGTATACATTTCTAAGAATAACATTTCATTCCAGAAGAATGGAAGTTCAGATCTGTTTGACCAGCTTTATCACAAGGTCAGTAAGGTCATATGTTCCTTCTGACATATTTACCTTTCATAGGATAGTTCATAGCCCTAGATATATTATGGACCAACTCATGTGTACCTGCCATCCTGACACCCAAGCTGGACTGAACATCCTTTAGTATAGAGAAAGAACAGTGCATTTGTAGGGCTTGCCCCGTAAGCAGTTTAGTTATAAAGCTCTTGTTGGCTTACACTCTGTTGAAAGATATGCATTACAGTCTTCCTATATTACGGCTGTGTTTTAACATTTGGGAAAAAAAAAAAAAAAGGCAAAACACTTTAGATAACTGAGATGTTAGAAAAACGAGAGCATTTTTTTTTCTCTCCACATTTCTGTCTCTCTTGAGCCCTATTTGAACACACGTAGTAACAACAACTTTCATTTTTCAGTCATAACTGGTCTTCTGGCACTGAGCTCCACCTGCTGACAATTTTTTCCAGTATTACACATCCTCCATACAAATACTCAGTGCTTCCAGTATATGCTGCAATACACAAAATGAGACTATGAACCATGCCTATGCTGAGAAAACCACAAGCTTTCTAAAAGGACCTAAATAGTTTAATCCCACCACTCACGTATCCTGAGGTGTTGTACTCTGTTTAAAAGATTGCTAAATATTTTTGGAAAAAGCAAACACATATGTTTAAAGATATAAGTTTTAAAGTTTCACATATTCCTTTCTTTTCTTTTTTTAAAAATCTAGTCCTTGTTTTTATTATACAAGAAAAAAAGAAGATGTCATATCAAAGTGGCATAGAGATTTAATCATATAATTGCTAAACAAAATAAATTGCTATTCTATATTTAATCTACTACCAGGCTATCACAGCTCCTGTGAGATTTCCTATTCTGTAACAGTACGCAAGGTAGTACAGATTATGTAATTTAAGTCTTACTATAAAATGCAATCCACCATCTTTTAAAGTCTCATATACTTGATTAAAGCAAATGATATGCTGTCACTGCAAATTGAAAATTTTCTTGATGTTTTTAATCAGATAATTAGACCTCAAGAAGGGGTTTGGTGGTAGTGGTGATTTGTTTTAATTGTGGTGGGCTGCAGCCATGCAGTACACAAACATAAAACTATATATCTAACTAGTAAAAACCTAACACAAGTTTGCAGTTACTGGTTAATTTCAAAGTAACATGATATATAACAATTTGGGTACTACAGAGTTTTGGCAAAAAGATATCATTTCACTAGAATTTTCCAACTATTTCTAATAACAATCTCCTAACTTTCATGTAAGTAGAATAGAATGAAAGTTTGATCTTATTTTTCTGCTCACATAGTACACAATGTAATTGCATAATTATGCTAAGGGCTCAGAGGAACTATTTTAAACTTGTGGCACTTTTAGCACTAAAATTATCTTTATCTTGATGAGTTATAATGCTATAAACATTAGAAGTAAGAAAATATTTTACTTTTCTACATATGGAAATTCTTAGATACTACTGCAGTTCACAATTAGCCAAAATAGATTTTTTTTCTATTTCTTATTACACCATCATGATGAACAAAACAGAACCTTCCAGCAATTTCGTTTTTTCCTTATAATGTTTACATGAGCATCAAAACACAACCAGCATTCTGTAAAAAATAATACATACTGAAGAAACCAACATCATATTGAAGGCACACTAATAAAATACAAGTCTTCCTACAGTTAATAGAGGCACTAAGGTAACATAATCTGTCTATGAAAACACCTCAAGCAGCACTTCAAAACTCTGTTCGTTGTTAGCACCCTATGGCACTGTTACCTAGTGTAACAGATGGAAAACAAAACAATTTGCAAATTATTTCTCTAACAAATTGGCTGCATTTTTATGATGTCATAAAAATACTTCCAACAAACAGACATGCAGCTTCATAAAGCTTTTTTGTATATCATCTTCTTAGTAACAAAATAAGCTTTGACTTGTGACAGAATGTGGAATCTACTTCCCAGGCAAGTAAGTACGTACATTCACAACACAAGCCAATATAGTTTTGACATTCTTAAGAAAGAGAACTGCAAAACAACTGTTTACTTTTTGAAGAATAATAAATAGCTATATTCAAGCTTCTTAGATTACATAGCTTTAGATAAAGATATGAATGTATTTACACCTAAAGAAATAATAAACTTGCAGAATTATTAACTTAGAGAGAATGCCAGGATCACATGGTTGAGGTTGGAAGGGACCTCTAGAGATCACCTAGTCCAACCCCCCTGCTCCAGCAGGGACACCCAGAGCACGGGGCACAGGGTGGCATCCAGGCGGTTTTGGAAGATCTCCCGAGAAAGAGACTCCACAACCTCTCTGGGCAGCCTGTTCCAGGGCTCTGTCACCCTCACAGGAAAGTAGTTTTTCTCATATGGAGGTGGAACTTCTGTGTTTCAACTTGTACCTGTTACCCCTCATCCTGTCACTGGCCGCCACAGAGAAGAGTTTGGCCCCATCCTCCCTACATTCACCCCTCAGGTACTTGCACATATTGTGCACATATCCCTCTTGTACTGGGGAGCCCAGAAGTGCACCCAATACTCCAGGTGGAGAAGAAGGGCAGGATCCCCTCCCTCAATCTGCTGGCAACGCTCCTCCTGATGCAGGCCAGGGTCCCATGGGCCTTCTTGGTCACGAGGGCACATTGCTGACTCATGGTTAACCTATTGTCAGCCAGGACTCCCAAATCCCTCCCTGCACGGAGCTGTTATCCAGCAGGATGAGCACCAGCACCAACAATACTCCATTACTATCATGGTACATCTGCATAACCTAAGGTATTTTACCAAAAAAAGCATAAGTCTGTTATATAAATTGACATGATGTGTATATAAATAGTTCATCTGCTTATTTTTTTTTTTTTAATATAGTGGGGGGGGGGGGGTGGAAATAGCGCTTGATTCCACAAATAAAAAAAGGGAAGAAACACTTCTCTCACATGTAACCATTTCCTTAGCGTATTACTGTGCAGCTGCCTTGTTCTATGGACCAAAAGCACGCTAAATGTCCAAGGCAAACAAGTCACTAACATCTCATATATGTGAAAACTAATCCATAAAAGCAAACACTACTGCCCATATGTTTAAAATTAAAGGATTCCTTTAGTAAACATAAAGGATTACTAAAGGATACTAAAGGATTACTAAAGGATACTAAAGGATTCCTTTAGTAAACATATACTGTCTAGTAAACATATACAGTTGGGAAAGGAAGTTACACATGGTATTAGAAATGTAAAGCACTTAAATTAGTATCCAATCAAATAATACATAAAGTTAATTCTGAATGTCAAGAAAGTGCAAATACTTTAAAAATAAATTGCACAGAAATCAGTGTTTGCAAATATTACTTGAACAGTGCTAACGCTGTGTTAAATTCATTTCTCAGTTACTTGCGTGCTGTGATTCCAACAGATTTTACTTCTGGTTTTCTATCTAGAACTGTGAATGCACTCCCTCAAAATTGCCAGTGTGATTAGCAATAGTCTCTCACAGTTGATGTACTTACTAAATCTAGTTAAGAATTTATACTTTTCTTTTAAAAAGTCACCTAATGAGAGTCTGAGTATGAAGGGTACAGCAGACCAAGCAAATTCTACCAAATGTACAAGTGATCAAATTTAACAGTTTTATCCAAACAAGAAAAATTCTACAGATTTCAAGTAAAGTGTCCTCACTTCAGTCATCACGCACATGAACAATTTAGGCCTCTGACTCCAGTTCTAAAATACAACAGCAAGATTTCACAGTCTAGTAAAACAAATATAAAGCTTACCATAGAAGTGACTGATCTGGCATCTTCTTCATAATTCACTACAGGTGGTGGCTCCTTCCCATCATTCTCTTGAACCTTTTGCTCCAGTAGTTCTTTTTGTGCTGCAAATTTTGCCTCAGAGCATCTTAATTGCTGCACTGTTTGCTTGAGTTCTTCCAGTGCTTGCTTTTGGCTCAGCAAAAGTACCATACTGCAGAGAAAAACAACAAAACTTAGAACACACATAGTTCAAAATACATTGATTAATGAAAGCTATGCAAAAGAAAGCATATTCAATAATGGAACTTGCTTATTTGCACATGATCCATCCAGTTTACATAGGAAATTTTATTAAGTTTTTGACAGAAAGAATGTGAAAAGTCTTCACCCAAGTTACTTCAAAAGCATACGCATAAGACAAATATTAGAAAATTCTCAATGCTACAAAATCATTAAAGCAGACACCTATTCATTCATTCCCTTTCTTTCCAACATGCTACAAAAATAGCGCTGTGATAAATACGGAAAGACCTATTCTCTTCATCTAGTTTGATTGAATTTATTACCACTAGGTTCCCTAAGCTAACCAACTTTGAGTAAGAAGAAATAGAAAAGAAAAGCTTTTAGGTTATTATTTTCGATGATGAGTAATCCACTGCAATCCATGTGTAAATTTGTCTGGCTTCAAATTAGATGCGTCTGTTGTCTTTGTCTTCTGGACTGAAAGGTCGTGTACTGTGCAAGTATTTCTGGACTGCTCTCAAGGTACGTTTCAATATTCTCTATCAACTCAGCAAATTCAAGTATACAAGGGGCTAAAAAATACTTTCCTGTTTTCTACACATTTTTATGTTTTTTTGCCTCAACTACGTCTTATTTTTGAACATCTATGAGAACTGGAACCTATATTCAAACAGCAATCTCACCCAGACAAGTCTTCTGGTAAAACATTTCACCATTTTTAAACTGGAGACATTGCAATAGCATTTTCACGTTTCCTTTACTACCCCCAGTGTTACTCAAAAACCAGAGCAAAAGCCACATTTAACTACTCTAAACTCTCATTTTCATTTGTGTAAGTTTATATTTGGATATAACACAGCCAATCACCACACAGAATGTAGTCTGAGTTTACTAGTATCTCACCTGAACATTCGTCTTTCACATCATTGACTTAAAATAACAAAAATGCTCAGCATTTCAAAATCGATTAATCTTTTTGTGAAAGAGATTTCACACCTTCAGTCCCCCATCAAGAGTCTTCAAACTATTATCCTATAAATAAAATCTTGTAAAAAACCCAAGGTGTTCCTTTCCCAAACAACAGTTGTGGCATATCCTACTCAAGGTTGTATTCTTCAGCAATACTACAGTGCTTGACAAGATGTGGGAAGTGTGGGGGCAAGGAGAGCCTTGCAAGTGGTCACAGAGCAGACCCCCCTCCCCACCTAAAAAGACTGTTCTTGGCTCTTATTTCTCTCTTATAGCCCAATTATCAGGAGTTCCACTGTTTTTATGGAACTGGAAACCAATTTGAAGAGACATTCTGCTCTGCTCTGCCAAGCTTAAGTTACAATGCTATTGAAAGGTCTGGCTCTTCTGTACAACAATTAAATTAAGGAAGCTGCTTAACTCTCCAATTATTTAAGATCTGGAGCTGGGAAAGGTTATGTAAGAAATAGGAAGCTAACTTTTTTTTGGTATTGATAAAAATTCTCGCTAAAGTAAAAGATTAGTGGAGGTTATTTCATATTTAAGTCTTAGGAATTGCATTACAGACAATTTTCGCTCCAATTATTTTATTTTGATATACTTACTCTGACTTCTTTTCACAAGTTTTAGAAGATTCTTCTATTTTCTTCTCTAATTCCAGCACAAGCTCCTCTTTGCTCAAAAGTGTCTGCTGTGTCTGTATCAGCTCTTCTATTACCGTTTTTAACCTGTGATAAATACATTTCAGAATTCAGTGGAATCAGCTGCACATATTTGAAAACACTGCTCCTTAACAGCATTTTTGTACCCACTGCTACGTTATTAACTTTTCTTATTAGAGTACCCATACTTGATTGTGCATACATCCATGAACCACATGCCTGAATACCCTATCAATAAAACTCTCTCTAGAATGCATATTATATAGATTAATATCATCCTAACATATTGCTAATTCACCAGAAAGTATATGACTTACCCCATATTGCCATAAACATTAGATAAATATCAGATAATAATCAGTAATTATTATATATTTTATCTGAAAATATTAAAGTAGTGCTCACCTCATACTAAAAAGTGTTGCCTGAACTCATATGAATGATCCGTATATCCTTCTCTAGAATTAACACCCTTTTTAAAATCCCCCATCTTTAGCAATGGTAAATTCAAAGTAAAGATTAACTTGTATATTATAATATATGTGGTTGTGGGGAGAATAATCTATAACTTATGCATCAAATAGCTCTAAGCTGGTAAATGCCACTCAGAAATGAGATCTTGAGGCTACAATAGATGATTCCACATAACATGTAGTTAATCTTGGAAATCTTTGACCTACAATATTGTGGATTGTAGCTGCTTACACATATAAAAATGACTGGACAAATGCACATAAGAAAAATATATAGCTAAAGCTATTTAGAAACAAATATTACTTTTTATTAGAAACAAACGTTAAAAAAAATACAGGAGCTGAGAACATATTCTGAGGAAATAAAACTGCATGCACATCTTTTTCTGTTCTCTTCCCTCAGCTTTTCCCATTGACTAATGTCAGAAAGAAATACTAGACTTTGCTCTGACCTTACACCTAAGCTTTTTCACTCAGAGGTCTTACTATAATCTACATCAGCAAGCAGATTTCTTGGAGTCAGCAGCAATTAGAAGAGCTTTGATTCCCCTTCCACAAATAATACCACAGTATTTCTTTCTCAGATGTATGAAAATAATAAATTGCATGAATACAAGCTTTGATACATTGAAATTTGCATTAAAAATGTGTCTTTGTAAATATTTACATATCTGGACAAACACAAGTACTCACTTAATCAAAATCTTTTATTAGAAAAAGCAGCAGCTCAGCTGTGCCTAGAGATGTTATTGATTTATTTCAAAATACAAGGACATTGACGATGAGCAAAACAAGTTTTTTTTTGATCTATGAAAGGTACATTGTTATAAAATAAAGAACTATAAGGCATTTTAAAAGGGATTTTGTTTGTTTGTTTGTCTCTGTACGTGCTACATTACACACGATTTATGCAGGAACTAAGGTCAATTTAGTAATGATACAGAACATATAACAAACAGAAGCATGTTTAAAAGACAGGGAGAGAGCACAAGAAATGAAAGGGAATGAACAAAATCCAGAGAATCTCCACAGTATTCAGGAAACAGAGAATAGAATTTAGAGAAGACAAATGCATCTTCACATTTGAAATGCCTTGTTTGTATTGTGCTCCACGCTGACATTTTATGAAAAAATTGTTTTATGAAAAAACCTGAATGAAACACAGGTCACAGTCTGATTAAGATGACAAACAAAAGCTCAAAGGAAATAAAAAAAAACAATGATTTTTTGTTTGTATGAGTTATGCTTTTTATAGAAAAGGGATAAAATAAATAAAAATGGATAAAAATGCATTATAGATGGAAAATAAATTTTACTAATAAAATTCTGAATTTATCATTTTATAATCAATATTAAAAATGCATATAATTTAATACTTGCAGTCTAACCAGTGACTCTCCCAGACCTTTTCATGGCAAAAGGTGAATCTGACAAGGTAACAAGAAATTATGACATAAAGGTAGTAAATGTCAGCAGATTTGTTTCCCAATAACAACTGAATAATGATATGGTTGGGGGAATTAATAAAAAAGAATCACAGGACAGATTAACAAAATATGTCAAGAGGGAGTTTATCACCCAGAGTAGCCAAAAGTGTGATGAAATATATGAAGTAAATTTATATTAGTAAATTGATACACTTTAAAAGTTATAACAATTAACAAGATTTTTTTAATAAAAAATGAAAAATAAAAATATGAACATATAGTGGGGGACAATTTAAATCACTGAATGCACAGTGTACTCAGTGTACAACACTGAGCTTACAATAGCTTTCAGTATTTTTTTTTTCTAGAGTACTGAGTGTGGAAACACATTTGAGAAGAAGAGTAAGTTTCTAAGGAGAATTCATGATGCATTTGGGGCATTGTATAAATTAACTGGTGAGGAGGGGAGACTGGATTGAAAGATCAGGCAAACTGGGCGCTGGGGCAGAAAGAAATAAAGGAAATATTTAATGCAAAGGAAAAATAGTGTATTTTTGTCTACAGCCTGAAAACATTATTTCATAAACTGGACATTTGCAACAGACTAACGACTTGAGTATGGGATGAACTGAGTGAACCTCATAATATATGTCATAATGTATGACAGTATTTCCAAACCATGAAAGATTTGTGAAGACAGACTTACGTGACTTGTAAACTTTCTGCTGTTAGATTATTCCACATGATCTCATTAGCTTGAAGATTTTCATTTTCTTCTAGCAAAGATGTATCAAACTCTATTTCTTGTTCAACAATTTCTGATGACCTAATTTGGTAAATAAAAGTTACATTTGCAAAATTAACATTTACTACCTAGAACAAGTAATCTATTTGCAGGGGTCCATTCTTTGCCAAACTACGTGTATATCTGCTTGTGGAAATTTGCCACAATTGTGGAAACTTGCATACTAACAGCAAGAGATAATGTAAGAAGTCTTAGACTATTAACTCATATTCCAATATGAAATATCAGTTCAATAAATAGCAAATTTATTTATAAATAAAAAACTTTCTTGCATAAGCAGCATATTCTCTTCTGCTTCAGGCACTGCTTACTCAGCAATAACTGTAGTTAACACAGTGATACCTGGAGTTCACTTTAACCAATTTACAATTTAGATAAGAAAAAGCATTTAGCATGGAAATTTAGCTTAGCCCAGTATGTAAAAGACATCCAAAATCACAGTAACTTAGCTCACACTGCATCTGAGTTATCACATATAGTAGGCTACCAGTACGAAAATTATGATTCCTCATGCAATAGCATAATTAGAATTTTGTCTTTCAAGAGACCGTCAAAGAGACTGCAAGGTTAAAAATCTGCATGTTCAGAAATTTAGTTGAATATCAGGTGGAAGAGCTTTTCAAAATAGGAAAAAGCTTTACAAATAACAATTTTAAAGAAACCAAACGCACAGATTCAACTTTGGCCGCCTTAGCAGGGTTGCATTTTAGCAAGCATTTCCCAAGAGGAAATACAAACACACACATCAAAATTGAAGAATACCTGTGAGTTTCTATGAAGTCACTATATTCGGAGTTAGGGTCTATCTGTTCAACAGAGGTCTGGATCTCCTTATGGACGTTCACAATCTCTTCTGTTACGAGGCTAGTGATTTGGCTATACTCATCCAAGATCCCTTTCCTAGAGGGGAAAAAAATATATCCATTATATATGACGTGACTCTGCAGACGGCATTGAAGATGCTTTGAGCTTTCAACTTGCTGTTTCTACAAACTTATGTTTCAACTGTTTAAAAAAAAATACCTAAAAATATAAGATCATATATTACTTGAATAAATAACAGATCAGTTGTGCCCTCTTCTTTACAGATAGGTCATGAGTGGAGAAATCTCTTATGATTGTGCTGCTTCTACTAATTTTACTGCATCCACATATAACATAGCTGAATTAAAACTCCAGGGAAAAGGAATGAAAACAGATCATTGATGACACATTTTCTTCCACAACCAGAAGACTTAACTCACTAGCTGTCACTTACACTAACATCTTTCATGTTTCCTTGACTGATAAAATAAATATACTCTGACATACGGTAAGATGAATCAGAGAATAGTTAGCATACATTTCCTGTAAGATCTGTTTATCTCTATTGTTTTGGCTGTGCTCTTTCATATCTTAATTTTTATGATTTAGTCATAAGAAGAAGAATGCACATCAGTCACAAATCTTTATTTATTTACAAGAAGCATCAAAATCAAGCAAGAAGTTCACGTGACATCTAGTCCCAAACAATGTTCTGTCCCCAGCAGTGGGCAGAAATGATTAGGGAACAGTACAGGAAAAATAAGTGATATTCTGCTGTTAATTTACTGTCATTCAGTGATTACTTCCCCAGAATACCATCCTATTTCCTTAACTTTTAGCTTTCCGTAAATGAACCCTCATAATTATTTTGTATTTCGTTTTTCTTCACGACATATTTGTTGACTTGTTAAGTTCTGAAGAATGGGGATCTTTTTTTAAATAGTGATGAATTACGGCTGATCCAGAGAAAGGTGAATAGGAAAAAATAAAAGAATATATATAATTTATATATATATATGCATATTATTAGACTTTTCCTGAATAAGACCAAGTTAGGTTCACAGCACAAAAAATTACTTGTTTGGATTTTTTCAATACTGTTCCTGACTTTTCAATCTTGCCTTAAGTGTGAATAAGTTTGAAAAAGATTTCAAAAGCAGTTCAAACTGAGGAAAGAGACAAGAGTGGTGTCAGCTACAACAACAACAGATCTAAGAACAAGAGCAGCTTTGTCAATTGCCACCAAACCAAAATTGATATTAATAATTTTAATCTGCAAGACTTTGGATTACCCATACACGCGAAATCACCACCTATTTTTGTGGAACTAAGCCCAAAGATAGAACATAGCAGTAATTATCCTATAAATTTTGATCCCTATAACTATGTACTTAAGTGGCAAGAAATATTTTTTGCTGTTTCTAGTTCAATATTTAATTCATTTTTGAACCAAAGTGAAATGACAAAGTACAAAAATATAACTGGAATCTCTTACCATAATTTTACATACAAGGTTAGGATAAAAAGATTGTGCAAATATTTCATCTCTATCTCTGATTTGTCAAAATCAAAGAGAGTAATACGATAATTCCTAAGACAATTATGTTGCCACCTAAGCAGATAGAGCATGAAACCCCTAGCTCTCTCTTACTCCTTATGAGCTAAAATGAAGATGGACATAGATTCCAGGAAAGGAGTTACAGAAGAGTGCTTCACCTCTTTAAGACCTATACCTGGCTTTAAGCATGTCACTTAAAAGCAATACTTTCAACTCACGGTGCTCAGAATAACCTAGAGAAATACCTACAGAACAGTCTCATAAATCTGCTCTTGCTCTTCAGAAAAGAGAAGGAAGCAGCATGGGGTAAAGAATCAGAAGAGGGAACATAAAGTCCTCATTTACAGTTCTCTGAGATCAGCACTTGGAACATCTTCATTAGTGATATGCAGAATGATTTTTCGGAAAAAGGAAATTGTATTTTTAAGACAGCATATCTTATGATGAAATTAGATTGCTATGATCTTGTTACTCGCACACACACATGGGAACCATGAATCAATCTGATCCTCTTTCCCAGATAGCTTTCAAGAGTATTTGTCAGTGAAGCTACTGGATAAACAATTAACCTGTCCATAGTATCCCAAATGAAAAGGATAAAGCATGAGCAAAATTATAAACACTGCAGACACTGAATTTTTGAACTTCCACGTAAAGACAGGCTCTCACTGCAATGAACCGCTTAATACAACTAGCTGTGTTTACCTGAATAGACTTTTTATGGACAACTGTTGTTACTGGAAAGATCGAAACAGCTTTTCCATTACCCTTTTATATGCAAATTAATCACAGTTTACTGTTTTCTAACAACAATAAATTAATTGGAATTTATACAACGTACAAACCAGAAAAATGTAAGAAAATATCACATACAGGGCTTTAATCATTTCTTCTTGCATCTTCTGTAATGAATCAAGTAACAGCGGAAGTGTCGTGTCATAGTATTGGTGCTGATGCAACTGTGCACCTTTCAGTGCCAATACATATTGATTATGCAACACATGAAGCTTCATAGTAGCTTTATCACACCGATCTTTGGCTTTTTCGGTCTCCCTTCCTGAGAGAGAAAGTAAAAATACATACGGTAAACACATCAATATTTGTAGATTACATACATCTAACAGATTTGGTTTTCACAGCTTCTTCAATAGTCCTTTCCAGCTATATCTCAGAAAAAAAACAAATTTTCATAATTCTTACTCCATTTGTAAGACCAGCTATCTTGGTGTTCTTATTCAAGATTAAGCAAGAAAAAAAAATGCTGTATTTTCTCTGAACAAAAAGGTGAGAATTCTTTTATTGTAATGCACATGAAAAGTATCATCTATAGTTATAAACACAACATAACCACAAAGAGTTATAAAAGATACCCTCAAACAAATAACTACTGCAAATGCTAATCTATTATTTGCCACAAACCATACAAGCAAATTTTTATGAAGAAATTAAATGTCCTACTAGGTCAGAGCCATGATATATCCAGACCATTATTCTGTCTCCAATAGTGATAGCAGAATTCCCTTCTAGAAGTGGACAAAGTGATATTTGGACATTTGTGGACAAAATTATACTTTTGGCCCATTTTCTCATCAACTGTTGTACTGGATAAGGATTGCTATAAGCTATAACCCTTACAAATGGTTCAGTTTATTCCCCGAGCCATGAATTTTTCCCTGAATATTTCTAAGCCATTTTTGGTAGTGTTGATACTTCTCTGCCCCTACAACTTGCTCTGGTAGCAAGCACCAGTAACTCCGCCTGCTGTATACTGCACTTTCCTTTCATCTGTTTGAAAACATTCTCCTGATGGTTTCAGCCAGTGCCACCTAGTTCTTGTGCCACAAGATTGGGTAATTAATAGTTCCGAATTCAACTCTCATCACTCTCCATGAGTCATCAACTCTCCCACTAGGCTACTGGTGAAAATGTTGAGTAAGAAAAAGACCAAGCAATAACTCCATTGGTTATTGAGTCTGTCCCATTATAAAAAATGATGATTAGGCCTTCCTAACTTTTAAACATCTTTCTAGTTGTAAGGGCCTTTCCTCCCATCCTATGGCAAGGTGTTTTTTTGTTTGTTTGTTTTTGCTCTAGCAGCCTTCTGTAAAGAATCTTATGAAGGACTCTTTGAAAACAGAACACACTTTGTTCACTGGAAGCACACGCTTATTGACATCTTAGAGCTCCATGAAAATAGGAAATGTCTTTACAAAGGCCATGTTGACTCTTTTCTAATAGACTGTGCTTATTCATGCCATCTTATTTACTGCAGACCTTAAAATACTATCAAGAACGGAAGTTGGAATCATCTGCTGGTAGTTCCCAGCATCAGTTCTAGCCCCCTGGCAATCCAGCAGGGGTCTGGCAGTAGTAGGTATGCCAAGGCAGCAGTTCAGCAGTTTGGTATTTGAGCTTCTTCCAAAATCCTAGATGAAGGCCACCTAACTTATAAACCTATGTCTGTGGTACAATGGCATATATACGCCACATTTGTTTTTTATATACATATACACGCACATACACACAAACACATAGCATCTGGGTGTATCTGCATATATTTTCCTCAGACTAAGCTAATCCTTCGGATTCCCTGTGACAAAGAATCCCTTAGGTATGGCAGACTCCCAAAAATCTTCAGTACCAAAGGCTGGTGCAAAGAATTCACTGAGTTGTACTGCCTTGGCTTAATCATCCCCAACTACCGCCTTATACCTTTCTCATCAAGAAAGTCTACTAGTTTCCTTGTTGGCTTTCTACATCTTACATTTTTAAAAAACATCCAAAATTGGCTCAATAGTTGGCTCTTCAAATTCTTTCACCCTCATAATCTTCTGCATAGGTTTTCTCTATTGTTTGAAAACCTTTAACCTGAAGAAGATAAGGCTTGGGGGAGCCTTATGTTTATACATCTGAAAGGAAGGTGCAAAGAGGATGGGGCCAGACTCTTCTCAGAGGTGCCCAGTGACAGGACAAGAGGCAAAACAGGAAGTTCTTGCAGCACAGGAAGTTCCACCTGAGCTTAAAAAAAAACATTTTGAGGATAGTCAAACACTGACACAGGCTGCCCAGAGACGTTGTAGAGCCTAAAGACATTGAAAACTTGACATGATTCTGTGCAATCTGCTCTCAAATGATCCTGACTGAGCAGGAAGGTTGGATTAGATGAACTCCAGCAGTTCCTGCCAACCTCAGCAGTTTTGTTTTATGCATTTTCCTGTTTTCATTCATTTTCCTGAATGCCAAAATATGCTGGTCTATGCAGGACTCCTTATTTTATCTATGTTAGCTCTGACATGCTCTTTTGAACACTTTAGAAGAGACATGAGAAAAAAGTGAGGTGATTAAGATGTTCACTGAAGAAAGTGAAAATGAGAGCTGAGTGCAAAGAACAGGACTATGCAAAATGCAAAGAAAAGGACTATGAAATGTAGTGATTATATAATGAAACAGTAAACAATAATAAATATAAATATTTGTAAAGAGATACATACCGGAAAGAACTATCCAAGATGAATAACCTGTTTTAAGCTTTCTTAATGGTCTCAGGAACAAGATCTTGAGGTTAGCATAGGTAGTTAGATGGAAATGTAAGCTCCATAGTCAGCAGATGTGTTCTTAGGAAAGATGCAGACAGCATTACTTTGCCTTTGAGTAAACCTACATAGAGTGTCATGTAATTCTTTCATATCAAGAGGGTCATATTTGAAATAATAAAGGCTTAGAGAAAGAGCATCAAGCATCAGAAAGGCACAAAATGCAATCTGCTCAAGAAGCAACAAGATGATGAGAATACTTGAAGCTGGAAGAGAAAACACGGAGCAGAAACACGAGAAGATGGCCTGTGCACAGATGTGCCTGACCTCTTTCAATATAGCAGCTGGAAGGCATCATATGAAAGTAGTATTTTGTTCAAAACAAATGAAAGGACATACTACTTCACCTAGTATTGTTATTAAACTGTATGCTTTGTCCAAGGAACATGAAAAATTTCTATAGTTTAACAGCAAGGCCACAAATGCACGCAAGAAAAGTCTTGGAAGGACTATTAAGATCCAAAATAGCACTTCCAAATTAGGAATTCCCTACGTATCAAATGTAGATAAATTGAGACAAAATACTATCTGCTTGTCCATTCTCCTACATTCCCTAGACATTTGCTACTGACCACTGTCAATTATGTCCTTACCATACACTAAGAAAATTATTTTAAAGGAATATTTTGCCTTTCATTTAGTTGAAAACATTCTAATTACTAGGTCAGTTTTGTAGGTGGAACACATTTGTCATATTATAATTTAACTATATGAAAACATTTCTCTTATGCAGCAAGAACTGTCACTGAAGACCTATTTTCCATCTAGATACCTAAGCTCTTGGCGGGGGGGAGGAAAATAAAAAAAAAGGATATCATCTTGTATCTTTCTTTTATCTTTCATGTATTTCTTCATGATATCTTCATGCAGAGATGAGTTTCCCCCCGCCCCAAAAATGAGAGTATGCAAACCACTGAACATGTTCATGAACAATATGCCAAAAGAAATGTAGGGCAATGACATTTCATTTGCAAACTAGTACTTGTGCACTATGCAGTCATCCCGAAGAAGGGAAAGCAGAGGAAGACAAGGAGTTAATGGAAGATGACTGAATGGAGAAGAACAGTCCAGGGAGTAGCTACACTGTAGGGGCTGGATTAAACAGGAGAGGATGACAAACAGAGCAGAAGACAGCAAAAAAGTGTTTTGTGTGGCCTGTCCCTGGGCCTTGGGAGAAGCCCAGCGCGGAGCACTTCTTTGGAAACAGGGAGAGGAGGACAAGTGACAGCAGACAGAGAAATGCTGGATTGTTTCTTCATTTTTATTATTTGGCTACCGCGTCTCAAAGTAGTTTTCCAGCATGGCCTCACATATACTACCTAAAATTAATTCTGAACATCACATTCAGTTTGAAGGCTTAAAACCTATAATTTGTGTGTGCATCTCCATATTTCTCTTTTGTGGGGGTGATAGAGCCCTGGAACAGGCTGCCCAGAGAGGCTGTGGAGTCTCCTTCTCTGGAGATCTTCCAAACTCGCCTGGATGCCGCCCTGTGTCCCCTGCTCTAGGTGTCCCTGCGTGTGCAGGGGGTGTTGGATTAGATGATCTCTAGCGGTCCCTTCCAACCAGTCTGTGATTCTATATTTTAACTACATTTCCTTCCAGTTTACCACAAATCAGCAAACATCCCTAAACTGAACAGTACATCATCAGTAGAGGTTTCTGATCTATGAACCAGAACAAACAGCTTCAAACAGTTAAGCTAAGCTTAACATTTACCTTAAAAATCATTACAACTACAATACTACAGACTATCAATATTATATCTCTTTCATAAATGGCTAAATGACGTCATTTTCCTATCTGCCTTGAAGATTAAATTCCGCTGCCATCCATTATTCCTAAGCAGAACACTCAACTAATTTCAGAATAAATCAAGGTATCATAACACACTCAACTTTTAAATACAGGCTCTGGTCCTATAATTAATACAAGAAACATAGCTACAGAATTATTTCCATATTGTAATTTGTTTTTTAAAACAGCAGAATGCAGCGAGGCAGCATGCACCGTTGTTCCACATGTCAATTAACATAGAGGAAAACATCCAATTTTCTTTATCTGTATAATGAATTTCATAAATAGATCTAATTATAATTCTACTGCCATCAGTTGTTGACAAATCTGTTTAATGTTTATAGAAACAGACTGTGTATACAATATGTCATGCCATAAACAGTATTATGAAGCTTGCAAAATTCAATTATGCAAGTTTGACATTTGGAAAGAAAAAGCTGGCATACTTGTTAAACCATCCTAGGAAGTTGAATATTTCAATTTTTAATAAAAACTCTCTGAAGTTTTTACACCATACAGTACAACATAGCTATCCAATAAGTTTCTGTAAGGTATTTTCTATTAAAAAGCCAAGTGGCTATTCTAAAATTTTATTAACCTCCTATTGCCTAATATTTACCTAGAAAAAAAAGAGCAGAAGGTGGAGACTTTGAAACTGACAACTTCAGCTAATAATGTTCTCTTGTTTTTTTTTGTTTGTTTTTAATAAGCATTTAACTACAGTGCAAGCACCTTGAAGAAACCAACTTCCACAAAATAAGCATTGCAAAAACAGACAAACATTTAATATACATTTCAGATAAACAAGAAAACGACAGTAAGTAGTTTCATGTTTTCCTAACTTCCACGATTTAGGCGACCCTGCGTGTGCAGGGGGGTTGGACCAAATAACTTCTAGAGGTCCCTTCCAACCTTAAAGTTGATTTCCACACTTAAGGTTGATTTTCTTTTCCTTTCCTGTAGGGGAAAGGGCAAAAGGGCAAACGGTACCAACTGGCAAAAACAAGAACCAACTGAACTCAGCTCAAGCCGGATGCGGCTTGCTGACTAGACACAAGACCAAGTTAAAGCTGACTTTTTCTGTGATTGGATATCTCACGTATGCAAGCCTCAGATGAGGCTAGATTGGCTACTGGAGCGCATGCAAGACACATGTACCGCCTTGTTTTCTTATAAATATGAGGTTGTAACCCAATAAAATTGCCATTGGCCATGAGCTTTTAGCCTCTTTTCCTTGACGTTGGACAAATGGTGCCCAGAACAGGGGCCTGACAGAGACGAAGTGATTTCGTAACCAGTGGGCCAACACCAGCGGAACAGAGGGGAAGGAACAGTCACGATAAGCGATCACTGAATACTGAAGCTCTAGGGTGTTTTCAGGTGAGAAAGACATTTGAGCCTGGCCGCTGGGAATAATCATGGGCAATACTATGACAAAGGAACAGGAACGTGCACTGCAGATCAGTGCACTGCGGCATATTTTGCACAAGGCAGGTCGTGCCAGGGAAGTCCAAGAAGGGCACTCGGTCAGACTGTTGAAATTGTAACTCATTTAATGAAAATACAGCCCTTAGGGTGGAAGTGTGGGATGGTTTGGGGGTTGTGCTATGGGACCTATCCACAGGAGGGGATCTGAGCACGTCATCCTTGACCACATTGGATCCTGGCAAGATGGGTCTGACCAGCCTTAGCATCATGTTCCTCATGTGCATTGGAGCAGCCAAAGACATCCCACCAAGAGCAGTAGCTGGGAACATCTGGGTGACCTTGCGAACGTGATTGGACAAGATATGCTGGCTAACAGCAGAGACAAATGCGAACTTACTGGGAAGCTTTACTAAGGGGCTAATGAAAGGGCATGATTATACAGTCTTATGCACTGAAAAGGGATCAGAGGAAGGGAGGATCAGAGACCAACCCCAGTTTGCATCCTGGATAGGATATAGATAAAAAAAATGATTTGGGGAATAAAACAAAAAAGGGGGAGATGTAGAGGAAAGGGCAAAAGGTACCAATTGGGCAAAAAGAAGAACCAACTAAGCCAGATGCAGCTTGCTGCGTAAACACAAGAACAAGTTAAAGCTGTCTTTTTCTGTGATTGGATATCTCAAGTTATGCAAGCCTCGGACGAGGCTGGACTGGCTATCGGGGCACGTGTAAGACACCGGTACCGCCTTGTTTGCTTATAAATATGAGGTGGTAACCCAATAAAATGGCTATTAGCTGTGAGGTTTAGCCTCTGTTCCTTGACACCAGACCCACACTCCCTCTCAACTTTTTTTGTTTGATCAACAATGTTAATTCCCTTTAGATGCCTATCATTAAATCTTTACCTATTATTGACTGCAAAAAAATTTAACAACAACTGTGACTGGTTCGAATTTGCATTATAAATGATAATAATGATTTAATCCAATAATGAAATTCTGATACTGTAATTCACTGTAAAGCTCCAGTAATCTGTGTTGGACAAGAATCCCATTCCAATACTGGTGGTTGTAGAAAAAACTTTAAGGTATAACTGTTTAAATGCCCAATTCAGCTTCCTTATAAGGAAGGTTAAAGTAATGATAGGGGCTCGTATCTCTTGTTTCTGTAATGGGAAATTCCAAATGAGCTGAATTCATTTACAGGTCTTCAATTAATAGTTATAAATTTGCTGCAACAGCACATGGATACAAAAAGAAAGTGAAAAGTCCATAGTATATTTTCCCACAAGTTTTCATAAAACCTGGAGAATGTCTGTCTGGAGTCCAATGCTACAATATTCCAAGGACCACCTCCTGTCTCACACCATGGGAGATTTAACAGTACTGACAGGTACAACCTTATGTCATTCAACAGTGAAAGTAAGTGTTCAGAGAGGAGGCAGTGGAGACGACATAAAGACCAAGCACACCACAGATTAATTCACTTTCAGAATTTATAGCTGCTGGCATTGAGAGAGCACCTTTTACTTCACTGGGCAGAGAACACTGTCCCATAAAAAAAACACTAATGAAGATAACGTCCATCTGACAAAAGAGAAAATCCTTTTATGACACAAGCACAATTTTTGACAGTGACTCCAATACAGGTTCAAAAGAAGGCAAAGACATAGCTAATATGAAAAATGCTACAACATACCAAATGAAAGACAGAAGGACCATCTCAAGACCTTGAAAGCCTATATGTTCATAAGAGGAGTGGGGAATAAGTCTGTGCACATAAATAAACTCTGATTAACAATCTCATGGAAACCTAGCAGACATTGACTTTATGTCAAAAAAAAAAAAAAAAAACAAGCCTCTCTAATTCAAGAAATGCCAGAAGCAAGATAACAGAAAAAATCTGAGTAAAGGTAAAAATAGAGGTGGGGAAGCGGAGATGTTAGAACAGCACAAGTTGACCACACAACATTTAGCTGTTATGATGTTGAAGAAAGAAGACAGAATATCACAGGATCAAAAATAGATGCTTCCAGAATACAGAGTATTTTTGTCTAACTGGAAGTAGCAAATACCTTGTTTCTCAAACAGCAAAGCATTTAAGTGAACCAGTCACAGCAAAGAACTACCTCTACCGACTTTTCAGTTGGCAGTGCCCTAAGCAAATATATAAATGTTCTTGCTAAACTTAGCAAGTTCCTTTGATAGAGAAACTAACCTAGAAATTAATCAATTTTAAATTTAATTCTTAGTCATATAATGAAAAGTGGTTACACACATGAAGACATGTTTCTTTGTAGGGTCACTTTCACAAGAGCTCTGTTGGTCCTCACTAATATATGACTATAAGAACTCATACAATATGGGGGACAAAGCATTCTGTAAATGAGGAACAACAGCCAGAACAAAGGGAATATTACTATCTCCTGAATTTCTTAAGGACTGGAAAAATAACAAAAGATGTTGAATGGAAAGCAGCAACTGAGAGTCATTTCTGGGTGTGTATATGTGTGTATATATAAAGATTATGCTCAAGACGGGGCACAAAAGACCTATAACTACTAAAAGACATGGAGGCTGAAAGGGAGAGCTCTGTAAAGACATTAGAAGTAAAAACTGAAGGACCCCAGCAATTCATAATGAATTAAAATAACTAATGCAGATGCCTGACCAGACCACAGGCAGGCAGATAGACCTACGCTGTGCCCGCACCACGCTGCACCGACTGTGGGCGCTCGTGCGAAGGGCAAGTAAGACTGAGCACGCGTGGGTTTGGCAACCACAGGCAATGAGAACCAGCGCACGGCTGCTACCCCAGCCCAGCTCGGCAGCCCAGCCCCTTGGAGCACTCGAGGGCCCGGCTGCGCACGCCGAGGCCGAGGCCATGGGGCAGCCGCGCTGCCATGGCGATGGGGGCAGACAAGGCCCAGGCCGGGCAGCGCTCCCGGGCTGGGGTCAGTGCCAGGGTCCCGAGGTTGGACAGGGCAGGGCAGAGGTCCAGGTCCAGGGAGCGACTGGCTCCCCGTGCCGGGACACAGGCTTCCCCTCCACTTCTAGACGCTCTTCAGCAGCCCCATCTTATCGTCTCCTGGTTAACCCCTTCCAGTGGCAGCACAGATGGAGGGGAAAATAGGATTCATTCAGGAATACTGCTCTTACAACATCCTCAAAAAAAAAACCCTAGCTTTTTCTGTGTTCATCTCTGAAACTCCTCCTTTAGGTTACTCCGAAGTTTTAAGTGCCCATTGCCTCCAGTGTCAACGAACAGCTTTTCTGAAACTTGCCATGATTTCAGGTTGATCGCTAGTTGATCATACCTTTGTCTCACCTTGCAGTCTCCTTCATATTCCTCAAATTACTTTCATGATATTCCTCATGTTAGATCTATATTCAGACCATTTCAACTAAATCCTGTTATTTCTATCCTACAGCACACTGCAGAGCATGACAGACAAAACTGCACTTGCAAGTTCTGCAAGCTGTCACAGCTTGCAAGGAAAAACCCTCACAACCTTTTCTCTTTTCCTTTTACACTTTGGACCATGGAACAGAAGCACAAAATAAATTGTTATATGTGCTTTTTTAGCCCATCTCATCCATTACCATTTTATCATCACCTGTCTCATATAGGTAATCAGTATTTTTAGTTTAAATGACTGTTCAAGATTCTTCCTATCAATTAGGATAGTTGTTCTTAGTTCTCAGGAAAGACCAAAGAGTCTGGTGCCAGTTTTTCTCCTATTAAAACCTTTCCAGGCCATCACAGCATTTGATTTCAGGAAAGTTAAAAATTGAAAATAGTATCAGTAGGCCAACAAGGCTTGCTTTTTTTTTTTTTTTTTTTGTTAATGGAGTAACCATGCTCCTTTGACAAAAAACACAAATCTTGAAAGTATGCTGATGTTTCAAAAAGAAGCTTATGTTTTTCCACGGTTTTCTTTAGAGTCTTTTATTTTCTACCACACTGAACTATAGAGCTGCGTGAAAGCACACATGTATACATAAGTAGTTTGACTTTAAGAAAGCAGTTTTTCAAATAATTTCCCAGACCTGCGTATATCTTTTCAGATACATTTTTTTCAGTACTTCTCATAAAAAGGTGACATCTGTTATTTATTTATTTATTTTGCTGTCTCTACACTGTTTATCAATAACAAATCTCCTATATAGTCACTTCCTTATTTATTTGATTCTGGTAACATACATTTTACCAAAAGATTATTTCATCGAGTCTAGAAAATAATGCTGTCTTATACTATTTGTTTGCATTATTCTAATGAATATATTCTCTATATATGTGAATGACATCAGTAAGGCCAGAAGAGACTTAATGCTAATATATTCATACTAATCTACAAAGCACTTTTTATGCAAACTACTTCAGTTAAACTAAGATGATTTTGGTTATTAGTTCTGTCTTAAGAAGCAAACTCTAAAATTTATTGACCAACATGAATTAGTGAATAAAGAGATGCAAGTGCAGTACTCTTAATTTACCTGGGTTTCAGAAAACTAAATTCACAAAAACCAAGAAAATAAATTCATATATTGGATTTTAATTTCCAAGGTCTTTTTTCTTTCCCTTTTTTTCTTGCAAGAGATTAACATGAATGTGCTTCTTCCAAACAAGAAAGTCTCACACTCACACCTTCACTCAGTGCATTTCTAAGAAGACGATAAAGTTCTTCCTTGGAGCTCATCTAACAGATTCGTGATGACAAGCGACAAATTGTTTTCTAATGGGAAAAAATTTGTATATATTTACAAAGTTTCAAGTTTACAAGACTTCAAGTTTACAGTATAGTGAAGATCTAAACTTCTGAGTTAACTTTACTGAGCTAACTCTCATCTGGTTAGCAGGCATCAGCAGTTAAAATAAACAAAGTAACAAAAATAAAAGTGGATCTTATTAATACAAACATATTAAAGCAGCAAATAAACATTCCTATTAAATTCCTGCCCGTGAGGACTGAGAGCAAATCCAAGGCTGCATGTCAGTGTGGAGTGTAAACAGTATGTCTAAGCTGGTCACAAACTCACTCCACAAAACGTCCAAGTGATGCTTCTTCCCTACAGCAGCGTAAGTCAACATGTCACGTTCAATATTCCTTGTTAACTCAACCCCAAGATGTCAGCACAGCGCTGCAGGCTCACACACTGTCATTTTGCTTGCTCTGGAAGAAGTTTACACATTTTTTTCAATATCGCACAATCAAAGCATTTCAAAGGGCCATCCACTATGCAAAGGCTATCTAAGGCCAGTATTTCTCTTATATGTAGCTCAAGATGAATCTAGCATGCACTACTGTTCCAATTCTGCAAAGGAACATGGCGCACAGTTCCAGTAGGTACTACTTACACAGCCTTCCAACTCTCATGGTTTGAAACCAGAATAGACTATTAGAATTAATCTGTTCATATTCCCAGTTACTGATGTCTCATTAGAAAGGCACTGGATCAGCTTGCTGACTTCACCCTCATCTAGCTTGCTTTCTGTAACCACTGCTTTTTTTCCCCCACTTTCCTCTTTTCCTCAAGACCGAAAAAGGCAAAAAATTGCCTATCATTCCACTGAGTGACACCAAGCAGACCACAAGACACTGCGGGGCTCCATGCTCACAGCACAGTCAGCCAGGCCGCTTTTGTTATTCCACATTAATCCCTGGCCCAAAGAGAACAGCAAGGCATGGCCAACCAGCCCAAGGTCCAGGGCAACAAAGCTGCTCGCATCCCGTCACGACAGCCCGCACAGAGCGGGGTCGCAACAGCGCAGTCTGGCCTCATAAGCAAATCGCAGCCAAGACTTACGCTGCAGCTCAGCTGTCTCGCTGCTTCCTGACAGAGCGCAGCAGAAGCAGCGCCGGTGAAAGGTTTCCCCCAGTCCTCCAGAGCCACCATCACGTTTGCTCTCATCTTCCTCAAACCCCCAAGGGCACAAACCCTCCCACAACAAAGCTGCTGCAGCCTCAGTCTGTGAAGGCTCCCCTCTGCTCCCAACAGTGGTCATATCCCCACAGCCATGATAAAGCAGTGATTCATTCCCCATGCCACAAGCATCGCCACATCTCCTTCCAAGTCCACTACCAGCTGCATCTAGGTTTGTGTAAGATGCCCCTTTTTTCCTTATCATTTCCTAACTACCTACACAGAGCACACAACAACAATTTCCTATGCCTCCGCCCCTCATAAAACACTCCTTTTCCTTACTGAAATGACTCTCCTGTGGAAAACCTCCAACAGCTGCCCTACATCAAGCAAGAATTGTTAACTGTCAAGTATTATTACTCACCGCTTAGTCTTCATACTTTCTTCACAGGCCCTTTTAGTGTTTTCAGCAACACTTTGGGAGTAACTCCACACTAAGGTATCAACATGATGCCACTAAGTGACTGTCCTGATACCTAGTGGAAAGTGCTAATCAAAGCTTTCCTGACAAGGCAACTTCTTGCAAGAAAATATGCAAGAACAACCTACTACTGGGGAACACTTTCAACTATTTATAACTTTACCAGTCTTTATCCTTTTCAGTCAATATCCTCTAAGGTAGGTGTTTAGCTCAGAGTATAATTTTAGTTTTAACAGCTCAGCCATTCAGAAACAGGAAAACACATTTTCCAAAATTAAAGAAATGCTTGCACCTCTTAGGTGAGCAGCTCTAGCAAATTCATCCTCTCAGCAGAAGATGGCTTTACTGTTTTACACACATACATACACAAAGAGGAAAAAAAGGAAAAAATGCCAAATTTCATAAGAATTACAAATCATTACACTTGCAAAATATCAGAATTGTTCCTTTGTGTCACTTGCACAGCATTTCACATTGACCAGCTTGTACAGACACAGCACAAATTTACCAGTAAATGAGCACACTCTATCTAGCCCAAGGGCAGAAAACCAAGTAGAATTTTCTATGCAGCGGTTGTCCCCTTCTGCTCCAAACAGATAGGGCCAGACACTGTAATAGATACTCAGTTTGCCATAAATAAAAAGGAGTCTGTTAAGAGCAGTATTTTAAAAAGAGTGGAACTGGGCTGGCTAGAGAAGAAACTAGACCTACATGGAAAAGGAAATTAAAGGAAAACCAGCAGTCTCAAGTTGAACAATACTTGGGAGAAGTGAATTCTACCCCAATTGCCATTCAATCTCCATTAATAGCCTTAGAACTAAATAACAAGCCATTCAAACCAAGTTTTTGTAAAACACTTCTTGCACAGGACAGGCCTCATTTCTGAGAGGTCTTTTGGAATCTGACTTGCAAAAGTGCTAGATGCTCTCAGCTAATATGAAGCCAATGCAAGTTGTGCTTTGAAGTTAAGATGACCTTTAAAAGCTTCAGTATCAGCCACTCAAATCCAGGGATATTACTTCTGCTGTAGGTTAAAAGTCTAATGATATATCACATAAATACACCTTAATCATCCTACGTGTTTACGTAGGTGACCAAAAGACTCAATTTCTCATAGCACACTATCCAGTATTATGGATGGGAAAAACGAGACAACATCACAAAAAAATAGAAGTCTACCAAATACCATGGAATGTTAAATATTTATGCTAGCACTGCTCTTCATTGGTACAATTCACTGAATAAACAGGAACAGATAAGATGAAAATTTTACCAAATACCAGAAATCAAAAACAATAAGACAGGTGTTTCAGTTTTCCAAGAAATACATCATTCTGAATACAAAAGCAAGTAATATTAGGCTACTAAAGAGCAGCTGACAACAGGTAGCAAACTGGTCCCCAGTTTATTTAGCCCTAGATGTTAGTACTTCTTTGAGTCTTCAAACATCTCTTTAGCAACACAGAGTTATCCTGTTTTAAGAATTCTTATCTGCAACAAAAAGTTTACTCTAACAATTAAGTCTTTCTTCTGTGCTCTTTTAAAACATTTTTAAGAGGTGATGTCCAAAAATGCCCTTCTCTTTTTGTGGTTCTTTTCTGTTTGTTTGTTTAACAAAATGTTTTTCAGTTTATTTTCAATACTAAGTTAAGTTCTTCTACCATTCTGACAGACGTTGTTCCTTCCTTGTTTTCAACAGTTCTTGAAATCATGAAGAGAGGTTTACATATTAAGAAAAGTACATCTCTTAACAGCACAGAGTTTGAATAAGCACTAGTTACTCAACTAATGTCTGGAACAAAGAAGCATTAAAATTGAAATACTTCCAACTCTCATACCTCACAAACCAGTTTGACAATTTCACTCTGTGCAAATACCACGACCCTGTGCAAAATAAAATAAAATTACAGCAGCTCAGGTAACCTGCAGTTGATATACAACTGCAGTGTGGTCACTTAAACCATTGTAACTACCCTAGAATTTGTGAACAATAACAGGCCTTTTGCGGATGGTGCTGGTGGAAGCACAGGACTTTTAATTCTGCAGTTCTTTGGAGAATACCTGCAGAGTGACAGTTTGTTAACAGAGATTTACAACAGGATGTTAGGAAAAGTAAAACTAAGTATCAACGATAATAACAGAAAACAGATAGAATAATAAGCAGAAAAGAGAGAAAGGAAAGGAAAACCATAGAAGTACCTTAAAAATAGCTTTTGTTTGTTATCTATCTAAACAAATGTTAATACAATTATCTGAATCACATAAAAACATTAGTTTCTGAACAGCCAAAATGCTCTTTGATTTCAATGGGAAAGTTTGGTGCATGAGGAATGCAGAACAAGCATCAGAGCTAAAACAGGAAGAAAGATGAAAAGAACAGCTGAGATCACAACATGCTGTTAGATTTTTCATATTAGGCACCATATGTTCCCCTGTTAAGTAGCTAGTTGGGGATTAATTTGGAAATTAAAGCAACACATAAAAAAGAGGAAGAGGATTACATGAAATTAAGAACTGGCATGTCTTTACACTTTTAATTGAACAGATAGCAAGTCAAAACCTGAAGCTAAATTGTGCTTTCCTCATTCCACACTGGTTTTTTTTTTTTTTTTTGCCTTCACTTGCCAGTTATCACCCCGAATTTTAGACAAATTTGGAAGGAAAATAATCTTTCTCTCAGCATTGATAGCTACTGTTCTGCACTTGTGAATTATGTTATGACAGAACTGAGGACAATAAGTATTATTTCAGGCAGTTATACAGAAAGTAAATATGGATCTTGGAATTTTATTTACACACTTTCACTAACCTCATTTTCTTTCAAGTTTAAAAAGAGTAACATGTAACGAATTTTAACATGCTATTTCAAGAGCTGAAAGAACAAATGCTCTCCTTTACCTAGTACAATTCAATAGGAATCAAAATGGAACTCTTCATTCCTTTAAAAACTAATAAATTAATTCTTTTCCCCTTTTCCCACTAAGTGCCAAGAAGTGATGTTGATGTCACTGCAACGCTGGTGGTGGAAGCGTAGGAACGGCACAGTAACAACCATAGAAGACCACAGGATGCAATCAGGCTGCTGCTGCAACTGTCTCATCTGTATTTTAACCTGCTTACATTTTTATAGTTGATTTAAGTAACTTTACATTTCAAATGCATCCACTAAAAGAATCATTGAAAAGCTTAAAGAAGAAGGCTCCATTTATCTCAAAAGCAGGGCTATCATTTATTTTATGGAACAGTACCACCAAGTACACATGACAACAATTAGCCCACCTTACTTAAAGTAGTTTATTATCTTTTTTTCATGTTATAATCAATTGAGTTGCTTAAAATAAAAACATTATCTTATTCCACTGGAAACATTTTAAAAGGGCATTTATAAATAGATAATATTTACACAAGTTAGTCATACCTTTAGCCACAGCTTCTTTATATTTTTCTTTGGCAGAATTTACTTCTTTTATTAGTTGCCTATAGCTAGATTTTAGTTTCTCCAGTTCTGTCTTTGTGACCTTTAAGAAGGCAAAAACATAAAGCATATTAAAAATACTTGTCTTCAACATTTAAAAATATCCCAGCATTAGTGAAAGAAAACTACCAGATTTGTTTTCCATAAGAAGCATGTTATCTTTTTTCACTGACTTGAAATTATCTTAAGAGGTTGTTACATGCTGTAACAAAAGCAAAATCAATAAATAAATGACATGGAACACAGATCCTCATTTGCTTTAGAGCAGTACAGTATAATGACAAATATGTTTAGAAAATTCAGCTTATCTTAAACACCACTGCATTTCAATAAGAAAGGACAAAGAGATATTAAATCAGTGCAGATGAAAAACTGCTGAACACTAGAAGGAAGTCTTTTAGAGTCTAAAGAAAAAGAATTTTTAGATTTAACACTTCAAACAATCTACAAATACGAATAATATAAAAATAGCATATGTGTATGGGCCAGTCTACCTGTCATAAAACTTTAATTCCTGAAAAGAAAGAAGAAAAATAAAAACAGCTGTGGAACACAGCACTGAAGGATCCAACGGAGGGAGCTCCACATGTCATTTTTCATAAAGAAAAATTATCTCCCATCCTCACCACTTGAGGAAACTAGAGCACTGTGCAGAAATAAATGTTCACAGATCATTAAATTTCTAAGAAACTCCCATAACAACTTCGACCTCTACAGTGCCTAAGAATTGGAATACAGATTAAAAAAACTTAAAAGCTTGAGCAAAGGTATTGCACATTCGCAACAGAAAATCATAGAAGTAGGAGCTTAAATGGAAATGCTCAGCTCACTGAATCTGTAGAAAAGAGAAGAATCTACAGAAAAAAAAAAGTAAAAGAATGCTCTTTGGACAATCTTTTGGTATTACAAAGGAAATCCAACTTGACATGCAAGACTGTTGTTCACATTCCACCCCTTTTTAATGAGAAAAAACTTCTGAAATCTGAATGGGAACGGGAATAAACCTGAGAATACAGGTTTTACTATACATCTGTGTCAAAAGCATGGTAGCTTATTGTACTGGAGAGTTTTATCAGATGATTCATCAGCCACGAGTTCTCTAGAATAAAAAAAATGATCATATACATGCATTTTGCTGCAAAAAAAAAAAAAAATACAGTTTCTGCCAGAGAATCCTTACGATTATGAACCACAAAGATACTCATCTTTTCAAGTTTTAAATAAGGCCCTGGAAAGTAATGTTTTGCTACTGCATATAACAAAAGCAGTCAAAATACAACATAACATGAAAAGAATTGTGTATTTCTGTGATCGTTCTGTGCTCCAGTGACACAAAGCCTCTGAACAGAGGCAGCTAGCAATGAGGGAATACAACAAAACTAATCAAAATGCTATTCAAGAGCTTCTTAGAAAAAACAGGAAAGGAAAAAAAAATTACACTGATTTATTAGAGGCGGAACAAAATATTTTGCATGGCCATATGGCTGTGATTAATTAAAATCAATATGGCACGCAATGAGACATCTGGGGAATGTTTCATATGCATTATATTTTATTGGAATGGTCATGTAAAAAAATGACAATTTACTGGAAATAACTGATTAGCAGAGAAAGTGTTTCAAACAGTTTCTTTCAAAAACATGACTCAATTCCCATCAGTCCTGTTTCTGCTACTTTCCTGCTTGTTTTTTTTTAAATTCATTTCTCTTGTTTTCTATAGATTTAATCTTCACTATTTCTAACTTATGCCACCATTTTCTCTCCTTCTCCTGTCTTGAATGTATCCAGATCCACCAATCTTTGAGTAGCTGTAGATGATCATTTGGGACTGGAAATTTTATCAGATAAGGCAACCTACTGACCAGGCACTAGAAAGGATGCACTCTCCAGTCAAAATCTGGGGGAAGAGGCCAAGATTCCAGCAGATTATGTTAGCAGTTCTACTACATAGTGTTTAACTTAATATATTTAGTACTGGTCTAATGTTCTCCTCCTAATCTGAGCAAGAGTTAGTCATCAATATTTGTCTTATAGTTCTGAGCTGTTACTGTTGAATCAAATTACATTTTCCCCCTTAACACCAGCTATGCTACTGAAATAAAGAAGAAACACTGCTTTCCTTCTCTCAGTAAAGCTTTCAGACTACCAACCTTATTTTTGACAGCTGCAGCCAACCTTCTTCCAGAGCACCTAAATGAAACTGAATTCTGTCAGCTTCATTCCCTAGACACAGCACTCAGTATCAGCAGGACAACTGACATCATTTTCAATTCCACCACTAGCTCGGGAAATAACAGAAAAGGCCCTGAAGAGCTCCATCTGCAAACTTAATATTGGATTTTCACTTGATTTATATTTTAGAATAGAGACCAGAATCCTAACCCCACCCAAAACAGCCTGGACTGTCAAGAGCACTCATTAAGAAAAGTTTTCAAAGATATAGCCACAAGCATGCCTAGAGGGGCATGAGAAAAACGGGAGGCACGGAATACAGAAGTGTCACATGGAATCATCCTCTACTAGAACAGGAGCATTTCCAGTGTTATCTGTCCAAACAAATTCACACAGAGAAAAGTTTTGCCTCTCTACCTTGTCAGGTAGCAGGGAAGGAAATGTGAAGAAAATAACTAAAATTAAAACTAGACAAAATCAACACACCACAAATCACCACCTGGTCACAGCAAAAACACAGGCAGAGGCAGAAGAACTAAAAAGCACCACCCTAAATATATTACTTTGTAAACATGCAAAACTATAATAAATGTATAAAGCACAGCTGAATAAATACCTTGTACATCTCTGCTTCGATTTGTTGATGAACACCAACATAACTCTTCTTCACTTGTTGCTTATCTTTGATCATCATTGTAAGCCTATGCAAAGGACCAGAATTAAGATCCTCTGCATGCGTCTTCATTATTTTGCTCAATTGTTCTGTTTGCTGTACCATGAGCAACCAAGACTGGAAAACAAACACACACACACACACACACAAAAACAACCACAACAACAACAAAAGAGAGAGGGTACAGAACAACAGTTACTTATTCTGGCTTACAAATAACCAAATGATGAACAGAAAGAGTGCGGAAAATTCATCACTGTTTAAAAAAATATAATACATTTACCTGAATTCAACTGAGATCATCTAAGATAAAGTTTTACCTATTACACAGCAAAATCATCCCTTGAACTTATTCACAAAAATGTATCAGAAACAAAAATATAATATAGTATGGTGATATTTCTGCATTGTTCCTGTACAGCTGAACACCCTTGAAATCTGTATAAATTACATCTGTGTAGATTACGTTCTCAGTACCTTTAACAATAATATCCCTGTGCTCTTTGTTCCTTTTCCCAATCACGGCTTATTTACACTTTTGATAATAATATTCATTTGAATTTTTGTTGTTTAAAGGGATACCATTTGTCAGCTACTCTGACAACATAAGTCTTCAAGCCACCACTGGCAAAGCATAAGGAGCCAATAGGCTAAAAGACAAAAGCAGTAACTCAGCTGTCACAGTAACTGCGCTTTCTATACCTGGTTTTATTAACATCCTGGCCATTCTGTCAGTCACTTTTCAGGACAGCAAAATATATTCTGGCTTTGAACCTTGCCTGAGGAGTGAACTGCAGTGTGAACAGAGATTTCCAATGTACAACAGATATAGACCTGAAATTAAAGTTCGGATCAAATAAAAGTATCTGATACCCTGCAGAATCCTGTCACATTTGGTTGACAGGGAAATTATTGGATTCCTTAAGAGATAATCCACTATCAGACTGCCATACTATGTCTGGAAATTCAGAATGACTATTTGCAATACAATTTATCAGTTAGGGAAGGTAGCTAGTACACTGATTTTCATAATCTTGCCCTTACTCAAGATAGAAATCCACCTTAAATCATCAAACCTGAGAAATCCCATTTGTTTTGTAGGTTTGGGGTCTTTTTATATCTCATTTTAAACTTACATACATATTTCCATCACTACATTACTATGATAAAAGTTGGTTTAGATTTTACAGAATGAAGTAAAAGAGAGTTAATTCTTGCATACCTACGAAACTATCATTAACACTTCTTTTAGTTCATAAATGGTCCATGGATTGTCACAGAGCTATCTTAGATTGCTTGAAAAGTGACCTTCTGAAAGGTTATACCCTGAAGCTTCCTGGCTATTTCTGAAAAACATTTAATCTCTCCATTACAGAACACTTTCCAGACCACATCAGACCACATATTGCAAAGTCGTACATGAGAAAAACAATGTCAAACACCTCTGTTGCAGAAGCTGGTCTTGCGGTTGGAGATGGGTTCATGACAGAGCTCACAGAAGTGAGATTGTAAGAGTTCTCCATTTCACTTCAGACTGATTTATACTGGCAAGGTAAATATTGATTAAGTCAACCCTGAAAACCACACCAAAAGCATTCTTTGACAAAACAGATATTCTAATGAAATACTTAGTTTACAATTTACAAAGTGAAGCCAGATAATTCTTGTAGTTTGCAGGAAATCACCTTTACATTAAAAAAAAAAAAAAGGAAAAAAAGAAAGAAAGAAAAGTGTGTTCACCATTTCTGGCATCTCCCTTTCTACACTTAAAAAACATTGATTAAAAATGATTTCAGTGTTTTGTATGTACTTTCATTTTAAAATATCAAAAGTTAAAATGAAAAGCTATAAAATCTGGGAAAATGTTCAAAAAGTGAGATTTACACAGGGTATAGAAAAGCAGCTGGGTGGTGGCAGACTGAAGAAAAGGCAAAGAATTTCCTTTCACAGAAAAAAAAAACAATATATCAAAAGCAATGGAATAAAATATTGTTTGTTTTCACTGTATTTTTTTTAGACATACTAGTACAAAATAATGCTTATGGGAAGCACTTTAAATTCTGCTTTTCTGACATAACTGGTCACTGCCCTGTGCCTCACAGTAAGTTTACTGCTTATTCATTAAAAAAATACGACACATTTCCTCAAACACCATCTCTCTCAGTGTTCACTCTTGGAGTATACTTAAGAAAATAAATGCATTAAAGATTAAGGATACTCTCTTATATTTATTTTCTGGTCATATATAACACACTATATATATATATATATGTATATATATACACACACACACACACACACACGTGCACTGTGTTTTAAATAACAGACGTAAGATTTATGCCCAAAATATCTGGTCATATTTTGGTTCTGTAAAATGCTATGCCAGAATAAGAGAAAAGGTATCATGAAATAGCAAAGTAAATTAGAATGACATGCACAATAAGTCAGATAATTTAACTGCCAAAATCAGTAAGATAACAATGAATTGCTACACATGTTTAACGATAAAATTTCAGGGCCAGCCATATAAAAGACTTGCCAGTAGCATCTGAATACTTTTGCTGTTATGTAAAGATGTACATAGCTCAGAGGTGGGGTTTGAGAGAAAAATGTCACCAGCTTAAAATGAAATTAGCAAAGGAGCAAAGCAACTCCTGAAATAATAGCTTTGCCCAAACAAAACCCATGTCCAAAACAAGATTTTAAGACGTGACATGGATACCCCTCTGCAGCCTGAGAAGAAAAAGGCTGAAGGCACATCCTCATGTTTCTTCATTTGCTCGCACAACACAGATGACCACAACACTAACATAAACTGTGTTAGACCAGTTTGGCTGCTTCAAAGGTAAGGGCTGCAATGTAGATACTCTCATGCTTATTTTCCTTAATTGTTCTAGCTCTTACCCATATTCAGTTACACTGCCTAAAAGAACTGCAGGACACCTAGTATAAAAGAGCAATTCTATGGGTACAGCACTGGCAAGAATTATTAACTATATCATCAATAAATCTATTCTAAACTTTGGGATCTAAAAGTATAGCAGATGCGCTGTAGAAAGCTTTAAAATACTTTGAGTTTTGCCATTCCTACACTAATGAAAATGTTTGCATCTCAGTTTACCAAAATTGTAACAACTTAGCTAACAAGACCTATACCAAATTCTTTAAGAGAAACGTAACTGGTTGAAATTCCAAATACACCATCGAACCACAGAAAGCAGTGAAGAAAAACAGTATGTCCAGTCAAAAGGGAAGAATTACTGGTGGCAGGGCTAAACACTGCATGGTGCAATGTCTGGGGCACAGGAAACGGGTTAGCTGTTATAACGCAGCTTTCAGTTCATACGCACTGCCACTTCAACCCAGTGTAGAGCTAGACAGCTGCTAAAGGCCCAGATGTGTTCCTGCTCCTAATCTATGGCTGGCACTCAAGCAGCAACTCCATAAGCCCAAGATGTGTGAGGGGAAAAAAAAAAAAAACTGCTCTATCTAAAAGTTAACCTTACCAAAAAAGTGTGTTGTCCTGCAAAGTAGGAGGTCGGGAATAATGTCAGATTGAAGCGGTTTATAACCACTGCTACAGCAAGAGCGACATGAATTGAGTGATACATTAGAACTGAATTGTTTTCTTTAGTCAGCAGGGAACCTGAGTCTGGAGAGAAACTAACCAACAAGTCAAACAGGGAAGCTTTCTTCATCATTACCTTTGCTATAGTTTGGATGTAAATGTAATGATTAATAACTTGGGGGAAGAACAGCCTTACCTTCTTAACCAGTGATTTTACACTGGATATAAAACTATGCTTAAACAATTTACAATTATGAGAAATACCCTGAATTAATGTTTTGTTTTCACAACACAGACTGTAGTGTGAATACGAGTCGGAATGCTAAGCTCTGTCCTGGTTTCCTGGAAACTTTCTATTTCTGTTAAAAATTGTATATAACATAAACAATAGTTCTTACTTGACTGTTTAAAAAAAAAAAAAAAACACAGCTGGCTCAACCAAGAAACCTAAAATACCGAAGTTGGGAATTTTTGATATTTTATTACTCTGAAAGTTAGAACGGACCCTGACTTCTGCATATTTCCCTGAGGGACTAAATAAAAGGAGCTCATCTTAAGTATTGTCAACAGTAAGTTTCAAGAAGCTGAACCAACAGGAATCCAATACACAAACTATTTTGAACTGGGCTAGTTACCATTTCCCTTTAAATAAAGTAGACAAGAAATTTTTCTCTCCTGGATGCTTTGCCACATGATTATGTGTTGTATTTTATGACACATTTCAGTAGCTCATTTTAAAATATAAAAGTAACTGTACTTTGCTATTTACTAAAAAAACAAATAGTATTGATTTCTAAGGATATTCCAAATTGAGAGTATTTTCTTCTTACCTTGGACACATTGCTGATATAATCCAGTTGGCAAGTACTCTCTTTATCTACTTGATTACAAAGATTCTGTAAAGTGGAGGCATACTCTTTATCACTTTTTACTCGCATGGCCATAAATTTCTTCACTGTTTCGAGCAGGCGTAGTTCCCAATCTTGCAGTTTTAATAAAGCATCATGAGAATACTTCAGGTCACTTCCAAACCCCATTTTTTAAGGCACTATATACTGTGCAGGTGACAAGATGGCCTCTTTACCACATCTGAAAGTAGAGCAAGATTCATGAGAAACATTTAGAAAGGAAAATCTGATGTGTTGCAAAGAACACCTATGAATGTCTAAGCTCTGTAAGTAACACAACCATCAGATTGAGCAAACCTGCACATATACCCTCTGTGCCCAAATTGAAAGGAAGGTCAGCACGTTGGCTAGAACAGCAGTCTAGGACTTACTAAGGTATTAGTCCTACATGCTGCTTTGGATTGACAGCTTAATCTCAGTTTGTGTCCTTAGCTGCCTATCTGTAGTGTAGCATTGTAACAGTATCTTCCTAACTCTATGAAGTAGAGTTATGAGGGAAGACGTGGAAGCCCATAGAACAAATGTGACCAAACCATTTATTTAATCAAAACAAAAAAATACAGGTAACAGCATCTCCAGACAAGAACCCCAGCTGCTTTGCTTCACTCCCAGTGACCCCAGTGATTCCTGTGTTTATTGCTCTTGTAAGCCATCAGCTATAAGACACTCAGGGTCTGCCTGGGAAATCAATAACTGCAGTAAGACTAGTTGATTCCTTACTACTAAAACTACACTGAATATGAGAAAAGAACTCAAATCAGATTCCCCAATCGATCTTATGTTATTGTCCGCTCAGATCATGACTGAGTTCTTAATTTCATACTATTTTCACCCAAGGCAGCCTAGTCTCATTGCACAAAATGGATGTTTGATGACCAGATAAATACAGAATAAATATTGAAACCTTATGAAATACAATAGCACAACCTCAGGTCAAGGTCAAAGACACATATATGAGCTTGCCTTAAAACACCTGCCTCATTCCAATAAACCTGTAACCACACCACAAAACAGGTCAGCCCACACACGGGTAATTTCTACAGACTTGCATAGCTTTTGTACTGTGGCCTAACACCCATTTTCTATGTATTCATCAAAAACCTGTTCCTATACTAATCATCTTCAAATTATGTGGCATAAACTTCTATGAGCCTAGACCACAGCACAGACCTGCCCCATGCTTGTTCACCATCCCCATGCTCCAGCCAAGCCTGAGTTGTGTTGAACACATAAGGACGAATTTCCTCATAGGCATTTAGCTGGTGCTTCAGTTAGGAAGACAAATCTATTAGTGTTTGTAAGGCACTCACCTAACAGCTCATTACATGAAGCAAGACTAATACTAATACTATACAGAGAACCAAGAGGCACAAATTAACGTCAGCACTGTACCACTAATACTGGATGCCTAATTTGCAAGGCTTAAAGACTGACTTTTCAGAGTGCCTAGCACTTTTAGCATATTAAACATTTAGGCCAAAGATGGAACTGGCTTCAGTTACCACCAAAATTTCTGCAAATCAGAACCTACAAGTTGATTATGAAAAACAAAATTGATTATCAGAAAATGAAAAACAGTCATGACACAGGCAAGCTTTCCTGCATAAGGTCTTCCCAATATGACAGAACCACAGAATGGTTGAGATTGGAAGGGACCTCTAGAGATCATCTAGTCCAACCCTCCCTGCTCCAGCAGGGACACCCAGAGCACGGGGCACAGGGTGACATCCAGGCAGGTTTGGAAGATCTCCAGAGGAGACTCCACAGCCTCTCTGGGCAGCCTGTTCCAAGGCTCTGTCACCCTAACAGGAAAGAAGTTCTTCCTCACATGGAGGTGGAACTTCCTGTGTTTCAGCTTACACCCACTACCCCTTGTCCTGTCACCGGCCACCACAGAGAAGAGCCTGGCCCCGTCCTCCCTACAGTCACCTCTCAGGTACTTGAACATGTTGATCAGATCTCCTCTCAGTCTTCTCTTCTCCAGGATAAACAGGCCCAGCTCGCTTAGTCTTTCCTCCCACGATAAATGCTCCAGTCCCTTAATCATCTTGGTCGCTGCACTGGACCCTCTCTAGAAGCTCCACATCCCTCTTGTCCTAGGGAGCCCAGAACTGCCCCCAATACTCCAGGTGCGGCCTCACCAGAGCTGAGCAGAGGGGCAGGATCCCCTCCCTCCACCTGCTGGCAACGCTCCTCCTGATGCAGGCCAGGATCCCATTGGCCTTCTTGGCCATGAGGGCACATTGCTGACTCATGGTTAACTTCTTCTCAACCAGGACTCCCAAATCCCTCTCCACGCAGTTGCTTTCCAGCAGGTCAACCCCTGATCTGTCCTGGTGCCTGGGGTTATTCCTGTCCAGGTGCAGGACCCTTCACTTGTCCTTGTTGAATCTCTTGAGGTTCCTCTCTGCCCAGCTCTCCAACCTGTCCAGGTCCCTGTGAATGGCAGCGCAGCCCTCAGGAGTGTCGGCCACTCCTCCTAGTTTGGTGTCATCTGCAAACTTGCTGAGGGTGCCCTCTGTGCCCTCGTCCAGATCATTGATGAACAAGTTGAAGAGCACCAGGTCCAGTACTGACCCCTGGGGGACACCACTGGCCACAGGCCTCCAACAAGACTCGACCCCATTTATCACCACCCTCTGGCACTCAATCCTCAATCCACTTCACTATCCACTCAACCAGTCCACGCTTCTGGATCTTTCCTATGGGAATGTTACAGGAGACTGTGTCAAAAGCCTCGCTGAAGTCAAGGTAGACAACATCCATGGCTCTCCCATCGTCTATCCAGTCGGTCTCCTCATCATAGAAGGCTATCAGGTTCATCAGACACAACTTCCCCTTGGTGAATCCGTGCTGACTACTCATGATCACCTTCTTTTCCTTGACATAGCTAGAGATGGTCTCCAGGATGAGCTGCTCCATCACCTTTCCAGGGATGGTGGTGAGGTTGACCAGCCTGTAGCTTCCCGGCTCCTCCCCCTTGCCTTTTTGAAGACTGGAGTGACACTGGTTTCTTCCAGTCCTCAGGCACCTCCCCCGCTCTCCAAGGCAAGTTTCAGCTAGTTTAATCTTTATTTTGAAATAAGACGTAATAAAAATATAAATGTACTGGACATGTAAACCAGACATCAATATTGGGTTAACAGCCAGAATACATCCCACAGCCAATTATAAGAAAGTAGGACATACATTTTTTTTTGAATCACTTCCAAAATAACCTAATTATGTGAAAAGTACTACATGACCAATATATATTTAATAATATACTGTGAAAAAGTCACAATTCCTTGAACAGTTCAGAATTTAAATTACCAAATACGGTCTCTAAGTGATCTCAATCATTATCACCAGGAGTAAGACTCAAAACTACGCAGTGTTCAGTTTTGTCAGTATGGCACTGTGGCATATGTAGCTTCAGTGACAGTCACTTCATCACTGAAACAAACAGAATCAATATTGCACTATTGGCCATCTTCCTGGAATCCAGCAACAACTCTGAAGAAAGCACTTCTCACATCTACACCCAATTTAAAGACTGAGGTTTTTACACTGATTATATTTCGCTAAAACAAGAAATCATTCTTAGCCCTCCTCCTATAGCCCAAATAAGAATTAGAACATTAAATGATTGAAATACGAATGATTTAAAATATGAAACCTAAATGATCCTCTCCTGGAACATACAAGAAAGGCCATGAAACATAAAATATACATTACTTACCATTTTTTTCAAATAATCATTTATTCCAATTATTGTCTATATAAGCATTTGACACTAATCATATGAAAAGCCAGCCTTCACTTACTTAATGCTTCCATAAAGATATTGCCATAAATAAACATGCGAAGTGAAAATCTAAAGGTGTCCTGATCACTTCAAAATGTGTCTGAAATATTAGTTTACCTAAGGGAAAATAAGCAGCTTATTTTCAGGAAAGCTTTCCTGCAAAACACAGCTCACATACCTTAAAAGCTTTTCTCTAAAAAATGATCCTTAGTAGATTTTTCTTTACACCCGAAGGTGCTTCTTCTGACTTTCACTTTCCAATATATACTTTTATTTTTGAGGAAATCTATGAGAGAAAAACAGATGAAATACGATTTTTACTTGTATAAGTAAAAGTTGTACAGCAAAAGGATCATATTTTTACTTACATTTTGCAATCACACTGATAAAAGAAATAAATTTTGCATTTTCAGATTACCAGAAGATAAAACAAAACAAAACATTGTAAATAAATAGGAAAAGTAAAGATTTGCCAAATGATTACAAGCAATATTATGTTATCACTTTAAACACACAATTTAGAGGCAAGAATTAATTTTGTCTATCCAAAACCTCTATATGGAGCTCAAGATAATCGTTTCTTAAAATTCTTTGTTTCTTAAGGTTCTTAAACCTGGAAAACCTGGAAAATTAGATAAATTTGTTTGTTTGTGAAAGTAGGAACTTTGCCAATGATGAAATGAAAAAGAAGTCAGTTAATAAGGAAAGGAGAAGCAGAGGAGACCAAAAGATATCACAAGGAAAGGGCAATGTCGATAACAGTATTTTCAAAAGACAGTAAGGAAACAAGTAAGCTGGGAAAGTGACCAAGACACTGAAATTTCTTTACTAATCCTCTGCTTACTCCAGTACTTTGAATAGTAAGAGGTCAGATAGTTAAAAACACTGAGGCACTTTAAACTCAAACTGCAACTCTGGAATGCAAATTTTGTGAAGCAAACTATTAAATGAACCTGAAACTTTATTTATATATATATATAGTTATAAAAGTTTTGCATACTGCTTGTAGCTACCAGCTAATCTGCATAAATCACACCTGTGTTCACAAACAATCTTGTTCCTGTTTAAATCTTTAGCTGAGGCATCATATATTTGTTTAGTCATGCCTTTTAAGAAATTAAGCACATTAAAGAGAGACTCAGTGCGAGTAAAGAAAACAACTATTTTGCAGAATTCCATTATTTAAAACAAAGCATTAAGGGTTAGTTTTAGTTTACATTCAATGATTACTTAGTATTCCTTTCTGGTTACTTAGTGACATGCTAGAAACTAAGTGCTGCCTAATAAAAATACAAAACCTCTACTTCTCCATTACCAAAAAAAGCAAAGAAAAAGTAATGATTATATTCAGTTATTGCAAGGCAACAGCAGGACACAAGCAGATGCAAAAAGAGACGGAAAGAAAAATGCATCAGACTAAAGAGATCACAAAATTCTCCACATTTTTAACAGCAGCTACACAAATTTTTATGTTAAGTTCCCCCCTTTCCTCCCCTGCCCCCCCAAAAAGAAACACAATATTAAATTATGTAAGACCACCACAAAATTACAAACGAGAACGAAATATGATGTCAAATTTGGTTCTAGTCCTCCCACCACAAATACAGACCAGGCAGAAACAGCAGAAGACCACCAGACCAGAACCCTCCTCCCCACGTTTCTGATTCTAGTGGGACTCATTAAAGTGGAAGGCATATTACCAACAACACCTGAAGATTTTAAGCAGTTGTCAAAGAACTGCATGCGGTTAATCTGAAAACTCCATTTATTAAGACAAATTACTGATTCAAACAAATTCAGGCAACTACATCTTCTGCTGCCTGGAGAAGGAAATCACAACACTTTCTGTTATCTTTCCGACCACAAGAAAAGACAGTTTTTGCCCGCCAATTTAAAAACAAAACACAAGGCTAACTTCCATTTAGAATCAGTCCAACTACAACTGACTTTCTATAGACATGTGTGTATTTTCATCTGCATAGAAGTCATCAAATTAAAAAAACAGACTTCTTGGTAATACAAACTCTTTCTCATACTACCGCAACTACTAGGGTATATTAGCTAAAAGAAAATATAAGGAACCTCTGCTGGCAATCTTACAGCTACCTGTAAGAAAGCAATGAAATAATTAAAACAAAATTCCTGATGTTGATTTCTGGGCTTGAATGTGGTAAAATTTAACACTTAACAGACAGCTTGTTACCTCAATGTAACCATGGTCGATAATGAACATCAAAAAAAAAAAAAAAAGTAAGAAAAGGCAACCTCATTCTGATTATACAGGGGATATATATATAGCTCAAGTTGAAGTACCAGCAGAGCACATAGAAGTATCAGTTGAATAATGAGGATTCACCAGAGCAGACACCATTCAGCAGAAGTGTTAAAGGTCCAAGGCTGAAATTGCCTCTCTACTAATTCAGTACAAACTTACAGTTAAGGTGACCTAAGCAAAGATGAATGGAGAGTGGTAAATACAATACATTATTTTTTTTCAGAGCTTAACAAGGCAATCAGGAAAAAGTACAACACAGAGCCCAACTTCCACAAAGTCATTAAAACATAGTAATTTTTAGGCCAGAGTAATGGTGCTGAGGTGAGGGAAATTAAGCTCATTTTAAAATGTACCTTATACATCAGTTAAAAAAAAACTTCTAATCAAATAACAACAAAAAATAGCTAAAGGTTTATGCCTTTCAGTAACTTTGTTGCCTTAGATGCATAGGGACATATACAAAACAGATATTTCTAGGAAAAGTGGAGACAAGAATCAGCACTGAAATTAAAAACTGCCCACTGAAGATTTAGCTCACATGTAATTAACATTCCTTTGCTTATTTCTGTCATTCAAATAGATGATGACTTCTCTAGCTCTGTAAGGGCAGTCTCCTTATCTGAAAAGGAAAATCTGAAAATAATATTTAACATCTTGATTTCCATTTTTTTTGAGTAAAAAATAATTGCAAAAGAGAATGAACACAGTGTAAGTCTCCAAACATTGCACACACACACCCCAAACAAACAAAAACAAACAAAAAAGTGATAACAACAACAAAACTCCTGAACTGAAACTCTTAGTCCAGAGACCTGTCCAGGGAAGAACCTCTTTCAGGGGAAGATAGAAGAGGTAACAATACTGAGCCTGTTTTAAGGAGGTTTTATCATGAGACAGCAGAATGGAAGACCCTTCCTTACAGTTCAGATTCAGTCTGTTTCAACCGGGAAAAATCTGAATACTACAAGAAGGTTCTTCCAGAATCTCTGTATTGAATTTTGAGGTTTAAGAACAGCTATAGAGCACCAGCAATCCACACGATGTGTTAAATACTTTGAAAGGGCTGGAAGCATTTTCAATTTTCTAATGACCCAACATCAGCCAGACTTTACTTCAAATTGGATTAAAAAACCAGCCATTCCTATATAATATAAGATCATATTGGTCCCTTTAAGAGAAAAAGAACAGAGTGTAGATCCAAGTATTTGTCACTCTAAAAAGAAACTCAGAGAGCAATCAGATTGCTGCTTTTTCTTTCTTCCTTCACTAAACTAATTACCTCCTTCTAGTTCATTAAATTCTCTGCTCAGCTAACTCATGGTTCATTCAGTCTTCCTGAGGTCACTTACTTCCTTAACATCACTATGTCATATTTAATGTAATTCTATCACATTGTAGGTCTACGCAGAAAACTAGTGACTGTTTCCCTGTAAGGAAGAATCCTGACCCCTCCCTATTAGCTGATGTTCCAAAGTGGTCCACTGCAGGAAATATATAATGTGATTTTGGTGTTGCCTGAAGTTCATGTTTGTCTTTCCTGAGCTGAAGACTTGTCCTCAGCATGCTCCTCAACCTAAAAGATATATTAATTGTGATTACTTTATTTTAAATGGGATATAGTTATTTCCGCCTAACGCGAGGAGTGCCAGCAAAAGAGAAACAGGACTTGCACCTTCTCAAAAAAATAAAAATTAAAAAAAGTAAAATCAGGTGCACAACAGATTTTAATACACTAGTGACTTTTCAAGATACTTGAGAAAACCTACCCCTCTTTTTAGATTCAATTAGTTCTGTTAAAGTGGTGTTCAAATGAAAATGAGAGAATGAATTCTTCACAGAGAAGCTTATTTACATATGTAAGATTGAGCGCAATTTAACTGGATCACAACAGGCAATATTATTTTTTCTATTAAAGTACTTCATTCAGCATCATATCAAAGGTATTCTTCCCAGAAACGATGCAAACAGCTAACTTTTTATTTATGGGACCAATGTTCTTTAAGACATAACACCATTCATAGATACTCTTGGGAAAAAAATGTTTTTGAATGATAAGAATGTTTGTATTGTAGGCAAGAGTTATTTAAACTCCTCTGGGAATTCTTGCTTTACTGTACCCTGAGACACTTGAAGGGAATATGAGTAATTGCATCTTTAACCCTAAAATCACCACTTAATTTGAAAAAAAAGAATGTAGGGAGAAAAAAAGTCTTCCAGTTTTAAAAAACAAGTATTAAGAGACATCTACTAAGCAGGTATTTCTGCTTTTAAATGGCTAAATCTGTATTGTGGACCACACTGCAAACATTCCAGAACAACTGATGAAGATGCTCTTACTTCAAGACACTGCCCAGCTCGCACCCTCTGAAAGCCAACTGATCACATCCACACTGTCAAACACTAGACCACCTTCAGGCTCTCCAAATCTGACCAGGAGGATTTTAGTGATGTTTTAAGCTCAAATTACTAAAACACAAGGGATCACTGAGTCATAGCCTACCAGGATAATGTCTTACCAACATGATACACACAGTATGCAAGGCAAGCCACATGGAAACACGAAGCTCTATGCTCCACAAGGATTGTCCTGCACAGAATACTGATCTGTGGCAGTATGTCTCCATATAATAGGTGGGATGGATCCTGAAGCTTTTGCAATTGTGCACTTCGCAGTTAACTTTCTTCCCCAAAAACAGACACTTCTATTTATTTGGTGAACTGAAGCTCATTATCTCCTGAACTGGTATGGAAAGGAGGAAATGTCCTACAGAAATGAAGGAAAAAAAATCTGCTTGGACAAAACATGCCATTCAATGTACAAACAACACACACCAACAACTAACGAGTTTATGTTTCTCTGCTTTCATGCTTCATATCTTTTAATCAGTAGAATTTCAAAATAAAACAATGCACGAAGAGTGATACAAAGTTGTATGGTTTTCCTTAAAATTGTCTACTGTGAGAAACTATTTCTCACAACATCTTGCTGAAGGGATAGAACAAATATTTTTAAATGCTGCTATGTATTCACAGTGCTTGCTATCATTGTTCAAGCTGTCACACTTTAAAACTTGGCCACTTAATTTCACCACACCCCGTATCTGGAACTCTTGAGACTTCTCTGGGATACTAAAACTGCAGGATACCATCATACATTTATATACAGAAACCACTGCTTGGAAGTGAAGTGCTATCTGAAGGAAAACTGAAACACTAACAAAGAAAAGAAAAAGAGAGAGAGAAAGAGGAGAGAGAGAAAGAGGAGAGAGAGAAAGAGGAGAGAGAGAAAGAGGAGAGAGAGAAAGAGGAGAGAGAGAAAGAGGAGAGAGAGAAAGAGGAGAGAGAGAAAGAGGAGAGAGAGAAAGAGGAGAGAGAGAAAGAGGAGAGAGAGAAAGAGGAGAGAGAGAAAGAGGAGAGAGAGAAAGAGGAGAGAGAGAAAGAGGAGAGAGAGAAAGAGGAGAGAGAGAAAGAGGAGAGAGAGAAAGAGGAGAGAGAGAAAGAGGAGAGAGAGAAAGAGGAGAGAGAGAAAGAGGAGAGAGAGAAAGAGGAGAGAGAGAAAGAGGAGAGAGAGAAAGAGGAGAGAGAGAAAGAGGAGAGAGAGAAAGAGGAGAGAGAGAAAGAGGAGAGAGAGAAAGAGGAGAGAGAGAAAGAGGAGAGAGAGAAAGAGGAGAGAGAGAAAGAGGAGAGAGAGAAAGAGGAGAGAGAGAAAGAGGAGAGAGAGAAAGAGGAGAGAGAGAAAGAGGAGAGAGAGAAAGAGGAGAGAGAGAAAGAGGAGAGAGAGAAAGAGGAGAGAGAGAAAGAGGAGAGAGAGAAAGAGGAGAGAGAGAAAGAGGAGAGAGAGAAAGAGGAGAGAGAGAAAGAGGAGAGAGAGAAAGAGGAGAGAGAGAAAGAGGAGAGAGAGAAAGAGGAGAGAGAGAAAGAGGAGAGAGAGAAAGAGGAGAGAGAGAAAGAGGAGAGAGAGAAAGAGGAGAGAGAGAAAGAGGAGAGAGAGAAAGAGGAGAGAGAGAAAGAGGAGAGAGAGAAAGAGGAGAGAGAGAAAGAGGAGAGAGAGAAAGAGGAGAGAGAGAAAGAGGAGAGAGAGAAAGAGGAGAGAGAGAAAGAGGAGAGAGAGAAAGAGGAGAGAGAGAAAGAGGAGAGAGAGAAAGAGGAGAGAGAGAAAGAGGAGAGAGAGAAAGAGGAGAGAGAGAAAGAGGAGAGAGAGAAAGAGGAGAGAGAGAAAGAGGAGAGAGAGAAAGAGGAGAGAGAGAAAGAGGAGAGAGAGAAAGAGGAGAGAGAGAAAGAGGAGAGAGAGAAAGAGGAGAGAGAGAAAGAGGAGAGAGAGAAAGAGGAGAGAGAGAAAGAGGAGAGAGAGAAAGAGGAGAGAGAGAAAGAGGAGAGAGAGAAAGAGGAGAGAGAGAAAGAGGAGAGAGAGAAAGAGGAGAGAGAGAAAGAGGAGAGAGAGAAAGAGGAGAGAGAGAAAGAGGAGAGAGAGAAAGAGGAGAGAGAGAAAGAGGAGAGAGAGAAAGAGGAGAGAGAGAAAGAGGAGAGAGAGAAAGAGGAGAGAGAGAAAGAGGAGAGAGAGAAAGAGGAGAGAGAGAAAGAGGAGAGAGAGAAAGAGGAGAGAGAGAAAGAGGAGAGAGAGAAAGAGGAGAGAGAGAAAGAGGAGAGAGAGAAAGAGGAGAGAGAGAAAGAGGAGAGAGAGAAAGAGGAGAGAGAGAAAGAGGAGAGAGAGAAAGAGGAGAGAGAGAAAGAGGAGAGAGAGAAAGAGGAGAGAGAGAAAGAGGAGAGAGAGAAAGAGGAGAGAGAGAAAGAGGAGAGAGAGAAAGAGGAGAGAGAGAAAGAGGAGAGAGAGAAAGAGGAGAGAGAGAAAGAGGAGAGAGAGAAAGAGGAGAGAGAGAAAGAGGAGAGAGAGAAAGAGGAGAGAGAGAAAGAGGAGAGAGAGAAAGAGGAGAGAGAGAAAGAGGAGAGAGAGAAAGAGGAGAGAGAGAAAGAGGAGAGAGAGAAAGAGGAGAGAGAGAAAGAGGAGAGAGAGAAAGAGGAGAGAGAGAAAGAGGAGAGAGAGAAAGAGGAGAGAGAGAAAGAGGAGAGAGAGAAAGAGAGAGAGAAAGAGAGAGCGAAAAAAACTTTTGGATAATGCACAAAAGCTGTATTTTAACAGACAAATTGACAGCATACGATACCCATAAAAATCTACGTCCCACCTCACAGGTGGGTTTCAGAAAAAAAGTAACTTGTTACTGCCAATCTTTGTTGAAGCAGCAAGCACTATAATACACACAGTCATACTGTTAACATACAGAATAAGACTTTCCAGTTTTTCTAAAGAAAAAGTTCACCATATATAGAGATGGGGAAAAAAATAATAACAACAAAGCTGGCAGATTAAACAGTGAAATTAAAAGATTCACAAACTGAGGACAAAACGTTAAATTCTACTCACTCTATGGAATACACATGACGTGATCATGTAATTACTTCCATACTACTTTTCTCAATAAACGCCTGACTCATTTATTAGAGGATGGAGAACTCTGGGATGATTCAACAGGGCTCATCTTCAGAATTCATCACACTCATTGCTATAATTGTTTGTCTTCTAGTTGCTAAGCAGACAATTTTGGGGAACAAAGACCTCATAATCAATGCTGTTCAATACTATTTTGGAATTTATCTCTGCTTATGCAGAAGAGTTCTTGCACAGTATCAAACAAGTCACAAACTTTTCACAGTCGGTCACTTCTTAAAGGGTACTTGTTTTTTCATTAGGTCTTCATGGTGATTTATTTTGATACATAATTTCTTATTGTTTTAGCTCCTCATATTAATATAAATGATCTGTAATGGGGAAAAAAATGCTGGGAAGCATTCAGGCTTTCACCATTGAATGATGAAAGCAACAGAGTTTATGAGAGCACTGTATTAAGATCAAAATTTGAATACCTCCCAGAAAAATGTGTAGCATACAACATAAATATTTATTATTCTTTTAAATTATTTTCATTATTAGCATTTATGATTGTGGACCGGTGGACTGTGTTATTGTGCAAGCACTGTCATAAACTACCTCAAAAGGCTTGATTGTACAGGCCTTTTTTTTTTTTTTTTCTTTTCCTTCAATGTTTTAAGTCTCATGGTATAATCTCAATGCAGAAATGTGTCATGAAAATATTTCAGAGCAGACTACTACAGCTATTACTGCACATTTACCCAAACAGAAAAACAAAAGCAAGACCTCATTCAAGAAGTAACTCTCCTCAAAACAGAAAGGAAGAGCAATCCTATCAGCAAGCCTAATAAAGATCTTTGCTGCTCAAGACTCAAGTCAATAATGCAAACAAGATATAGCAAGAGCGATTAATATATTTCAGGCACCGGGAATGCTGACAACCTTGAATCACAAGGTATAGGTATGAAGAGTTGTGCCCATGCACCACTGTATCACTGGTACATGTGAGGAGGCAATGAGAAGATTAGTAACAAGACCAAGTGCGAGAAAGTGAGTTAGAAAAGGTCTGCAGTTAAATAGTTCCCTGGCAACGCAAAGGAAACTGGTGACCGCAGCCCACGTGGTGATCGGAGACCCAAAGTAGAACCATGACCTTATAAAGCACAATTCCAGCACTCAGGTAAGTAACAACCTTAAGTCTTAATTTACTGGGAATATATTTTATCATCATCAAAGATGCAAAAGACTGAAAAAAATTCTTGCTACTTCAGATACGCTGCATTTACAGCAAATCTGAAATTCACATTTAAATCTCTACAAATTTAAAATTGTTTTGTAGTTGGCCTCTCCAATATGATTTCAAACATGATATGATTCAAGTAATAATAAAAAAACAGAAGCACCCTTACTGATTTCTAAGCATTACTTCCAAAACTTTCTATACAGTGCACACACATTTAGCTTTTAAAGCAAAAGTTAACTATCTTCTCTCAAAGTTAAGAATTCCTTTTCTTATTAACAAAGTTTCCAAAATAACACTTTCTGCAGAAATGCTAAGGTGACCTAATGTAAATGTTATACAGCAGAAACTTGCAGCATATTTACATACATATTATGTTAAATACTTTTACTCCTTAATAGAGTGTCAAACACTCAGCAAATCCCAAGTCTACTTTTCCTGCCTAATAACCCTCCCAGCTTAAGTCTTCTGAATCCATTTTTCACAATGCAAAAACATCAGCACTGTAATTACAGAAGTATTAAGGGGAACTTTTTTTTTTTAATTGCCAGATAAAAGCACATATGCAGTTTACTTTCTGACTTTCTGCTGGAATGAACCTCAGCTCTACTCCTTCCTACTGCCCCTCCTCCCCCTCCCAGCGCAAAGAATCCCCTTTCCCTTCCTAGACCCACTTCCCACACACTGGGCTCTCCTCCCTGCGCGGCGATGACCTCATGCAGCTCAGCCCATCTCCCCGCAGGAGCAGCTCCGGCCCGCTGCCAGCTTCCCCTGCCTGCACGCACCAAGCAGAGAGCACACCTTCCTCCCACAGCGGCTCCCAGCCCCGGCGCATCCCGCGGGGGCAGCCGCGGACACGGCAACGCGCATGCGGAAGGAGCCTCTCAACATGGGTGAAACACGCACCGCTACCTAAACCTGCCCAGGCAACGGTCTGGGATAAACTTGCTTCAATTTAGCAGAACGCCCCTCCTCTGTGGTCTATAAAGCGCTGGATGCAGAACATTTTTAAGCACAAAAACAGTAAATCCTACGTTAATTAAGTATACCTCAGCAGCTTACTCTTGCTATCCATATTAAAGCTCCTTATCCCAGTGAAGCAAATATTACTTCTTCCCTCTCTTACAGGAGACCTGTTCTAATTTACCTTTATATCATCCTGCTTTCAAATCCTCCCACCCCTTCCTCAGTCTTTCTCTACTTTGAAGTGTCTCATTAAAGCGCTTTTTATGATCATTTTATACATTGAGAAGTGAAGTATCAACTGAAGAACCATCTTCCTTTGAATGATTCAACTGTTACAAGAAATTATAGCTGTAGAAATGCAGGAAAGGATCTTGGTGATAATTAACACAGCTTTTGCACAATGAAAAAGAGAGCGTGTACATATAAGGCTTGATCTTTTACTTCAGGGAAGTATTCCTAAAGCTCAACTCTTTGGGAGCTAACATCCCATAAAAGCCTACTCCAAATGCATAATAATACTGATAAACTGCTAGAATAAGTTAAGAACAAATTTACAAGAGGAAAAACATACAACATGTATTCATCTTACTAAAAAGAGTCATTATGGCAAACCAACCTATGATATCCACTAGCTGCTGTTTGATTTGATTGCAAGCACCTCAGAAGTATGAATTTTCCACCTCCTTGAGTGTTCCAACAACTGGCAAAGTGTATCAGTCATCTTTTCTGGAAAATATGCCTTCATTTTAAGTGGCTCAGTATGCACAGTATTAAGGATAGAAGAATATTCACTAAATTTCTTTGGTCTCAAATCACAAAGTTCCAGATGTTGCCAAGATTTTCTTTACATTGCTAGTTACTAGAAGGACCTGCATTAGGATACATACCCAGAGAACATGTGGGTCACTTTGTGCAAGTTTGCTACCAAGTGGAGAAACTTATGTCAAGTACTTCAGAGGTACCAGTCCTTATTTCTGGTCCTACCTAGAGGAAATGGCAACAGCTTGCCTCGTTTCAGAGGATAACCAAAACCCAGATGTGCACGGGGCACAGGACGTGTCTTGCGCAGGAGGGAATGTTTGTGCACGTACAAACAAATCTACTACATAGCCCAATATGGAAAGGGATCTTTAATGCCTCTGCACACACATGCACGCGCAGCCCACACCCTTAGACACCGAGCAGCGCACAGGCACGGCGTATTTACTGGTGCCCGGATTCAAACGATAAACAGAGAGGCCGGCGGGGCCGCCGCGCCCGGACGTCCCGCGCGGGGCCCGCCCCGACCCCGCGCCCGCGGCAGCCCCGGGGGCGGGGACCGGCTCTAGCCGCGCTACCTCCCTCGCCAGGGCGGAGCTGCCGGGTAAGCCCCGAGCCGCGGCCGCTCCCCGCGCCGCCTCCGCAGGCCACCGGCTGCTGCGGCCGCCCTGGCGGCGCCGGCTGCGCGCCGCCCCGGCGCAGGACGAGCGCCGCGCGGGGCCTACCCGCCCGCCGCGGCCGCCTCGCCGCGGGGCGCAGGGCGCGGAGCGAGGAGGCTCGCGGGCAGCGGCCCGGGCGCGGCGGCGCCAGCGGGACGCGGGGACGCGAGGACACGGCGGCGGCGGCGCGCGCGGCACCCACCTACCTGACAAGGCGAGCCCCTCGCCACGGCGGGCGTCACGGCCCCGCCAGCGTCACGTGCGCCGCGGCGGCCAATCGGCTCCAGCCGCCCTCCCGCCCGCCAGCCAATGCGGGCGCGCCCCGCCCCTTCGTGACGCGCCGCGCCCCACAGCCAGTGAGCGTGGGGCCAGGCGGCGCTGCGCCCGCCCCCGCGGCGCCGAGGTCGCGGCGCGATTGGCAGGGGTGGGGCAGGGCGGGGCGGTACCGCCCCCTTGGCGCGTGGGGGCGCGGCCGTTGGCGCGGCCGTTGGGCGTGGGGAGGCCGTTGGCCCTGAGGGGTCGCGGTTACCCCGGCGCGGCCGCTCTAGAGGCGGTCCAGCGCCTCTGGCAGGAGGGGGTACCAGACCTGCCCAAGGAGGAGTATACAGTGTGTTCCCCGCCAAACACACACATAAAAGTCACCTTTTAAAAAGGTGTAATAAAACCCCGGTGCCTTCCCTTCCCAATGCTGTTTTCTCAACCCTTTTTAGCTTTAAAGTGATGCTTAAGAGTATCTTTCCCTCCTCCCTTGCACCATATATTTTATCTACTGGGCAATCACAGCCTGTTTTCTTTTATGCTCAGCAGCTGGTCCTGATGAGAGTCCAGCTGTGCAATACAAGTGTATTACAGCAGCTTGGGAAAGATTAATGCTTAACTCATCTTGTTTACCAAATAAAATAAGCATCATAAGTGGTATATCTTGAGCACTGGTACAGTGACTAAAATCACAGGGAGATTGTGAACGGAAAACTTCATTTCCCAGTAAAATAAAATTGGCTTGCGATCTTCTGTATCCTGATAGACCATCCTCCCTGGACCTTCTAAGCCACATAAAATCCTTCAAATGGCCCAGCACCGCAAAACGCACCACATGTGCCAGACATTGCAAGTGGCAGAAACTCCTAAAGCCACTCAGAGGACAGCAGCTGCCAGCGCCAAGGCGCCAACGGGTGGGGATGGATCTGTAGCTGCATGTCTACCTCAGCAGCCACTGCTGAATGGCTTCTTTCCAGAGACAAAATTCAAAATTTCCAGCACCTGCCATTATGCCAGAGGGTGATTGTCCGCTTAATAGCCACACACGATGAAAATTCAAAAGGCTGGCATGCTTCCTGCAGTCACTGGGCCAGATTCATATGGACAAACAGCCACAAAACCTCTTGGTGAAAAAAAATGTGTGAAAAATAGTGCTGAATATATATTAAAATGTTATTTGTGCAATGAAAAATTCTCCTAGAGTCTATCACTGCTGAAACTGAATGCACTACTTGGTTTTTACTAAAGGTAATTGATCTTTACAACTTCTTTAATCACATTTGACATTTCCAAAAGTTCCTAGAAGCATTTTGTATTTTCTTTTTAGCACCAAGGATTTACAAGCAGATGTTACCCCCTTCAAAAGTTACTGGAGAATGGAAACAGAAGATTTGATTCAGACTTTAATAACTAGTGAGGAAGACTTAGGTAACAACAAGTGAGATACAATGTATCTCATGTTTGTATAGCTTTCCTGCTATTTAGTATTTGATCATGGGAAGGTGGGAAGTTAAAAGAAACACAAGGATAGAAAATATGTCAAAGCCTAATAAAAAAGCTCATGAATATTCCACCTTAGGGGCAGATTTAAAAAAAAAAAATCTTTGATGTCTTGTTACTCAGGGGATTTAGCATCAGGAACATATATTAAAGACAGCAAAAAGCTGGGTTGTTATCATGGCACTGACTTAAAAGTTTGGGAACACATTGCATGAATATTCTGTATTCTGTTTTTAACATATTTCATTTTAAGGAAATTAATTCAATTTAATTAAGAAGTAGTAATAGGGTCTGCTTTTGCAATGCATTTCATACTTGAGGACCATAAGATCCACTGAAACAGACTTGTCCTGTCTCAAGCACTGGACAATAGCTGGTGTTTGGGATGGGGTCTAAGAAACCACATAGGACCAGCACAAACTTTTCCAAACCAAGACCCCTTGCTCTTGAATTTGTCATCTGCCCACTACATTTAAAAACATTAGTGAAACTATCCTGTGTGAACTTGTCTGGTCAGTTTAAGGCATTTAATTTGTGCTTTTTTTCCTTCCACAATATTTTATGGAAATTATTTTTTTCTGTTTATGGACTTATCTATTTATGGGCTTATGGGCTTATAAACCCATATGGAAATAAATATAAATATATTTATTGAATATATAGATATATAAATATTAAATTATATATAATTTACATTATATATTATTTAAATGCATTTTATGTGTTGTATATTATTATATAATACATTATTTATTTTTATATATGGTGTGTGTACATATATAAAGAGGCTCTGTTTTTATATGTATATATATATATAGAATATACACATGCTTATATATATATAAAGCTTCTTTTCGTACATTCTCCTATAGTAAGCTGACTACTTATCAAAGAATCTCTAAGCTTTCTGTCATATTTTATGATATCGACTTTATTGTAAGATAGGGACATAAATTAGAAGGCAGTTTTTAAACAACAAATATACAAGAGAGCAAAGTAACTAAAAGCTATTTTTACTTTTCAGTAGAAAGTGTTTTCTAAAATGTTATGACATTAGTTACTTTTCTACAATGTTGGTTTGGAATTAAAGTCTTCATTTGGATGCAAATACTGAACTTAGTGTAAGAAATTATCAATGACAGGGTTTTATAGAAATGTAGATACAGACAGACCCCTCATTCAGTCATGTTTCAGCTGTGCTCAAACATGTATCCTATTGGATTGGACAGATAATTTCCCAAATAATCTCAGACTTTTGGCCAAGAGCAAGACTCCTTGATCTCCAGTAATGCTATATCAGTTCTTCTTTTGCTGAATTAAACTTGCTGCAGTTCCTTGGTGAGCTGGCATGAATAAATAATACATTTCTAAACTATTGCATGTCTCAGAAAAAACATATATTTTACTGTTTTATCCATTCTTTCCTCTTCCACCATGTCTTCTATTGCTAAAAAAAACGTTGTTATTACAAAGCAAAACAGTAAAAAGGCTTAAATAACTACATAAACCATGTATAAAACCAGTAGAACTTTTGTGACAGATAGAGAATACCATTACTACTATTATTAATACATATGATAGGTATAAATACATATATTATATAAATATAATGCATATTAATACATAAGAAAATTAATCTTATTCTTTTATTATATATCTAGAGAGTAAAACCAGGCATGCTAAAGCAATAAATTAAGAAAGACATACACAGTGTACAGCAAACAGACAAGCTTTTCATTTCACCTCTGCCAGAGAAATCCCACTGTACTTAAGCAAAGCTCCTCATGCCATGGTACCTCTGGCTATAAAAGGTAGTGCTAATATTTTCTTTGATTGATGTCAAAAAGAGAAGATTATTAATATTTATAAAACATTTTCAAATTTCTGTATAAAAAATGTTAAATAAATGCAAATAACATGCAGAATAAGTGTGTTTAAGTAATTTACATCATTGATCTTGAAATCTAATTTTCATATTCTTTTCACAGATTTTCCTGATTATTGGATATTTTCTGGTTTTGATCTTTTTTTCTCCCATCCCCATTTTGTTCTTCGTATTTTGAATTCAATCTCTGTTGCTATGACAACACCACGTTCTAACTATCGCTCATTTCAAGCCCTTTTCAAGTCTATGCTGTCCTATTTAAACCTACCCATTTTGTGTTTAAGGTGCCTGGAGATTTCCTCAGAACATCCTGACAGGGTTTTCCCTACCAGAAGCAACAGTGCAGCTGTGCATTCCCAAATCTTTATACCTACTAATGATTACCATTTCTTATCTACATTACTTTGAATAACTTCCTCTCTGAAGCATGGGTGCTAAATATAAGATGGTATTGTTAGCAGTGGGAAATATATTAGTCAGTTCTTCCGTATGAATATACATGTATACATAGATTTATATGTGTGTAACACCTATATATTTACACATGTATACATCCATACACATATGCTTGTAGACATGTGTGAACACACATGCACAATTTATTTATCATTCACAGGTAAGGCTGGAATTCACCACAGAATTTTCTGGAGAGAATCCACACTTGGAAACTTAGCCATATCAACACCAGAAAAAGAAAATGAGCCAGTAAGTTCTCTTTAATCACAGAGTCACAAAGGGAAACTCAACAGATGCAAGGAATCTTATGAAAGAAATTGAAAGTATGGTTTCATTCTTAAAAGGAGCTAGCAATGTATGCTAACACCAGAACAGAAAACAAATACGTAATGGAGGAACCAGTAATAACTGGAAGCAGTTACTCAAGCATATTTAAACGTAAACATTAAAATCTCTGTCTTCCTGAGATTTAAATTCCTGGCAAATTTACTGCTTTTATCACCAATTAGAGTCATAAACTGCAACCTAAAAGATAATCATGGATATGTTGCTCAGTTTCATGAACAGACACAACTGTAATCTAAGTGTGGGAGTTAAATAATGCACTACATCAGCTAGTGATAATGAGGAGGACAGAGGTTTTCAGCAGCCCCACAGATATATTCCTAAGCACTTACATCAATTTGAAATCAGTTATGAAGCTTATTACAAACACTGGGCTCTGGTTCGTAGCATGACAAGCATCAGTTTTACCCCATGCATGAAAGGATGCATTCCAGGATGACCTGTTTGGTTTTGAGTTTCCCATTTCTAGGTCTTTGGAGCAAAATTTCTAATCCTTAATATTCTGGTCCTGACTACTAAAATTCGAGCAGTCTACTGTGAAAGTGTGTTTCAGGTTCCCCCCTAGTGTTGTTTGAAGAGCGAGCTATTACACTAAAACATAGAGGAGTAAGAATCTCAGCTGTTAGTCTGTCCTTGAGAAACAGGGCATTGCTGTCTTGCTGTTTAGTTAGCGAGACAGAGTAAGATGTGAATGTATATGATTCACACAGCAAAGAAACCACCTTAAAACTGTTCAGCACAGTTGGGGCAAATTAATTTTCTAACTGCAAGATCGTGTGATGTTCATCTGTCTGTTCAAAAGCACTCCAAAGTTTTGTTGATGCTCTCTCTCAGATGGGAGCGTCACGATATGAAGTCCTTGGTTATACCTTAATTCAGTATTATTGCCTCTACCTGGTACTATGTCCACTATCTCTCAGTTATCTCCCCCTCTTCAGTGTGCTGTTCCTTCATGCTTTCCAGCACAAGTGTTTACACAGTTGGTCTGTGAAATAGATAAAGGAAAAGATCTTATCTTAAAAATAGTCTTGCTGTGGTTAATTTTAAATATATTCTACATACATAATTTTTATATATGTCTTGCTAGGGTTTTTTTTTAGATGACATGTAGTCTCCCTGTCTGGTTAACAGAGGGTTGTCTCCCTGTCAGCCCCACAAATGGTTGGCCCAGTACAACTTAGCAAGATAAGGCTAAGAATTGAGCAAGCAGGTAAAAGAGATGAGCATGGCAATACCTTAAGACACCAAAGACCTCAGTTTTTCAAAAGCAACCAGAGGTTATCTCTTTGGTGGAGTCACAGTGACTTTCCAAACCTGGGTTCTCCTTTTTCAGCGTATTTGGTGATGGCCTTATCTACTCTGAGGTGGAGATAAGTGTAATGCACAAACTAAACTAGTTCATGTGCTTAAATAAAGCATGGCCATCACTATAACTACACTTGTATGAAGTAGAGTGCCAGTGTATAAAAAAACCTACACACCCAAGTCATCATACCCACTACCTTTATCCAAGCAGCAGTTTAAGGTATTCGTGTCTCTCTGCCCCAGTGCACATATTTTTCTCTCCTGCTGCCGTATGCTGCTGCTGCCCTGGGTTGTCTTGACACCCTTGTTTGCAGGATTATGCTGTGAATAAATTTGTAAGTGTAAATAAAAACCTGTAAACAAATAATATGTTTAGAGTAGCACTTAGTAATCTGTGATCTAGAAGTTGAGCCCTCACCATGAGACAGCAGCATTACTCACAGAACAAGTTAATTATCTAGTCCATCTGGACTGGTTATGGTTATAATTATACGTGCTTTTGTGAAGGGCATTAGTATTTCTAAAATAAAGGCAGGAGCAGGAGACAATTCTTCAGGAAAAGCTCTATATCTTACTTACTTACCTTAACAGTCCATGAGAAAGAAAATAGGAAACAGAAGGGGTTGTGTATAAATATTATAAATTTCTTGGATGGTCTTCCTTTAGGCAAAGGCCTAGAAGATGAAGTGTTTGTATAAGCTAGTATTCACATTGAAATGTCTGGATAAGTGATTTCAAGTCTTCATAGGCAAATGTTACAGGGAGGTCTCTCTTAGAGTTAACACGGCAATAGATATAAAACTTTATTTCTCTAAATCTCTCTCTAAGTTGCACATATTTGGCCTTTGGAATAAAATATTTCTTCACTTTTATATTAACCTTTGATATCAATAATAATTTCAGTATAAAGACTATGAATACTTTGCTTAGTTTAGAGTTCCCTGCTTAGGAAATGTCCCATACTTTAAAGTTTTTACTTTCCTCTTTTGATACAAATCAACGAAAGAGTGAAAATATTACAGAGGCCAGAAACATCTTATTAAAATCCTATGCTTTTCAGAGAACTGTCTACTCTGGCAATTTGTTTGTTTTTTTTGTTTTGGTTTGGTTTTCTTGTTTTTTTTTTTCTTTTCTTTTCAGTTCTTATTAGTCAGAGAATATGGAGGGACATCATGTCTTTTCAAACCACAGAACTGTAAAACTTATGAAGAGACAACACTGTGGAGCTCCCAAGGCAAAAATGACATTTTTATCTTTGTTTACTTAGAAGTTTTTACAGAGAAACACAGGAACTTGTCGTAGAAGGTCTGTAAAATGGAATTCCTTCACATCGGAAACTGCTTTTGATTTTGGGGCCTCAATCCCCTGAGATGCTTTGCCAGTTGTTAGTCTTCCAAAAACATGGTGTATATCTCACAACTAAAATTATCTTTTGAATGTTACACAGCACAGCAAAAATAACTAGGTATGAAGAGCTACTTGCCAGACAGAGCTTCTTTGCTCCCACAGTCTTTCCCCAAAGTCTTCCAACTCTACAGCAGCTCACAAATGGCTGCATAGTAAAGCCAGCTAATCAGAGTTCTGTAAATAAATATAAATGTACATTAACAAATCAACTCCTTCAGAAAATGAATTAAGAAAAAAAAAAAGAGAGAAAGAGAGGGACTCCATAGGTATCTCAGACTCTAATGCAAACTCTGCTACTATTGCATGTTATTGGAGAAATTATAAGAAGATGATTAGCTCGTAACCCTGAAAGTTAAGGTGGTGCTTCCTGGGGTACCTAACATAATGGTGTCATAGGACATTCAATGATTATACAGCAGGATGTACAGCTTTTATGCAGGTTACCTAGGCCCTGACAGGTCTGCACAATGTTTTAAGGAGAAGTGAGTACTCACACACATACACAGACAAGCATATATTTTTTTTCACGAGTCTTTTAAGTCAGTGAATCACAGTGAAAGTGGCAATGCGATCTATGAACAAGAGTCTGATGCAGCAGTGATCACTTGGCACACAGTGGGAAGCTTTTCCTATAAGATACTGATCCCTGTAGATTGAAACTGTGTTTTGACATGAATGGAGTGGGATCATGTCCACGAATTCCACAGCTTGCAGTAATAGGTCCCAATAAGAAAGAGGCAGATATCCACCCTTCTGCTTTGAACACCTGCAAGGGAAGCTGTGACAAACTGATTAGTGAGTAGCTTTTTCTTTTTGCCCTTGTCTAATCAGCTATAGTAAATCAATTGTGCCCTCTAGAATCCAAAGGATAAGGCAAGCTTCTGAGTTACTTCTACTTCATTATTTAAACAAGAAAACCATCAAAAGATATTTCAAAAGAAATGTTTATCAAAAATCTTATTTGCTATGTTTTATAAATATCAACCCATCTCTATTTCTGTTCCTATTGCATACAATTGCAAACAGGGTTTCTTGTAAAATATGTGGGCTTTTTTCTGTGTTTTTTTTTTTTTTGGATTATGTTGATATAATTTTAATAGAAAATGTACTAAAATTTTTAATGTATGTACACAGAATAAAATGCCTGTCATTTATCAGCATTCTTCATCTACTCTTAAATATGAAATTACAGAAATTGCTTGGCTATCTTATATTAACTATCTGGAACAATGTTTGTACTTAGCCTAAATGGAAATTCTGTGATTGATATACTTGATTATGATTCACCTTTATATACACCTATACTTTATTATGGTTCTTTTAGATAATCAGGCTAGCATGTTTAAAGGCACATTCTGTTTGTTTCATCTTTGTCTCTTTTTATACAATGTGTGAATGCAAGGCATGCCTAAATAAGAAGACTGAACCAGTAACAATAGTTCTTGTTACACTATGGAGAAGTTACTTATTTATTGCTGAAGAATGCAAGTGGAGCTTCAATGTAATCCAAGAATTTGATTGTCATTTTCTGTATCGGTCATCCAGGTAAACATTTGCAAGCACCAAAGTCTCACATTATTATTCTCTCTTAGTACAAGACAGGACAGCATTATTATCTTGGACCTTAGCTATAACAATGAGGAGAGCTACGAACAACACAGCTGTTTGTCACCATGTTTAAATTCTAAATGACTGCTTCTCAGACTGAAACCAGAGTACCAAGTTAGGCCCCTGTATATTTAATCATCACAGTAAATGAACAAGGAGAGATAGTCCCTGCAAAACACAGTAGCCAGGTGCCAGAGCACCATGAGGCCAGCAGCTCCCCAGAGGACAGTACGGACAGCGGCTCCCGATGACATCAGGACCGAGCCTGGCCACCATCCCGGTCCTGCGGCCCCCAAGAGAGCAGGGCAGCCTAGGGTAGCGCCAGTCCCAGCCATTGGGCTCCGCTGTGGGCTTGGGCATGGACCAAGGCCAGGCTGGAGAGTCACCCATGTGTTGGGATTGGGTCTCAAAGGTCAGGGGGGCCAGGAAGGCCATGGTGGGGCTGGAGCTCAGCACCACTGTGGCCTTGCAGGTCACAGACTGGTGGCCCTGAACAGGCTGAAATGGGGTCCTGGGGCTGGGTAGACCCAGGGTTGTGGGCTGGGACAGGGAGGTCAGCTGGTGCCTTCAGGCCTGGACACCAAGTTGCCAAGAAGGCATGCTCAAGCAAAGTGGAGATAGGAACTCCAGGAAATGTTAAACAGAAGTTTACAATCCAGCCGCCAGAGGTATAGGTCTCTAATTGTAGTTAAAAATATTCATAAACCCTGCAGTTTACTTCCCGTGCTGTCCATTTTGCAGACAGGTACAGGCCTTTCTCCGTTTGATAATGGTCCTTGACAAACATAGGCTTACTCAACTACATCCATCTCTCTGTGGGCCAAAAGAGTGTTTTTGTTGTTGTTTTCGAGCATCAAAGGAGCGATGGAGAGTGCCTTCAAGACATTTTTTTTAAAAAAAAAAAGGTCCATTTGTTGCAGTTTGAAAGCTGTGGCGGGGGCAAGGACGGGGGAAAAGAGATATCAAACACTGTTAGCCCTACACATGACTCTTGGCAGTACTGGATTCACAAACCATCTGTCGTCCATTGGTCCGATCGCCTTCCTAGGAGCAAATCGAGTTCCCAGATAGTGTGATCAACTATAAGCCCAACTCTGGCAGTATTGCATTCACCAACAGTCTGTCAACTGTAGGTCCAATCGCCTCCCCCCAGACAAGTAGTCGAGTTCACAAACAGTATGATTTATTCAAGTGCAACATTTACAAAGCAGGTTTCATTTCACTTGTCAGTACAGGAAGTTCTCTACTACAGCATGGGGGTTTTAGCTAGCCCTGATATACAAATGTGCAATCATCACTCACCTCAGAAAATGGGGGAGGTGTCTCAGTCTCGAGTCTCCTCAGGCAGCATCCCAGCCAGAGGGAAGGAAAGGAGGATGAACCCATCGACTGACTCAGGAATTACAATGAATTCTTCCCTCCTCCTCCTCCTTTTCCTCCTTAGTTCACCTTTCATACTTTTCTTTACATTGAGGCGGAGCTTGAGTGACTAGAGTCATACTTAATATTGTTATAGACTGATGAAAAAGTTTCTCGCTTTCATTTAAAGGTACAGTCAACCGAAAATCTAGAGCGCATGCTCAGTGAGGGGTGGTCGTACCTCGGAGGTGGGTACCTTTTGGGATGGAGGTGTGTTTTGGCATTATAATGAGCAAAGTTCAAGCAAAGTTCATGAAAAGGGAGTGATTTGCCACCCTTGCTGGCTCAGCACCAGGCATCTTCCCATATGCCTCCCATCGGGCAGCTGCTGTGCGGCCCAGCACAGGGAGTGCAACAGAGTTTGGCCGCGGTGCCCTCACCCCGCTCCATCCTCCGTTACTCCCCTTTGCAGCTGCAGGGAGGGTAGGCTGTGCTGCCCAGGGAACCGTGGAGGAGCTGAGTCCCTGTGTACCAACAATCCTGAAAGTGGCAACTGTGTATCTTCCCAAGCAAGCCTCTGTAATGCCAAAACTTCTGCTAGGCCCTAGTCTTTCTCTAGTCTTTCTCTAAGTTCCCCCTTTCAAGCAATTCTTCCATAACATTGATCAGGGTAAGTGGTCTAGGGAGTGAAAATGACAGGAAAACTGATCTGGGTCTCCCATTATTGCAGTAATGCAACCAGTTGTCCAGCTATATAATGAACACTTGGATATTGCTAGAGAAAGAAGTAGGGGTTCATGCTTGCTATATCTTTTTTAACTGACTTGACCAGCTGGCTGGATGAGGGGAAAGCAGTGGATGTCGTCTATCTCAACTTCACCAAGGCTTTTGACACCGTCCCTCACAACATCCTCCTGGGCAAGCTCCGGAAGTGTGGGATAGGTGAGTGCACAGTGAGGTGGATTAGGAACTGGCTGGATGGCAGAGCTCAGAGAGTGGTGATCAGCGGTGCAGAGTCTAGTTGGAGGCCTGTAGCTAGCGGTGTCCCCCAGGGGTCAGTCCTTGGTCCAGTCCTGTTCAATTTATTTATCAGTGACCTGGATGAAGGCACAGAGTGCTCCCTCAGCAAGTTTGCTGATGATACCAAACTGGGAGGAGTAGCTGATACCCCAGAGGGCTGCGCTGCCATCCAGAGGGACCTGGACAGACTGGACAACTGGGCGGTAAAAAACCTCATGCAATTCAACAAGGCCAAGTGCAAGGTCCTGCACCTGGGGAGGAATAACCCCAGACACCAGTACAGGCTGGGGACCGACCTTCTGGAGAGCAGCTCTGCCGAGAAAGACCTGGGTGTCATGGTGGATGACAAGTTGACCATGAGGCAGCAGTGTGCCCTCGTGGTCAGGAAGGCCAATGGGATCCTGGGGTCCATTAAGAAGAGCGTCTCCAGCAGGTTGAGGGAGGTGATTCTGCCCCTCTACTCAGCCCTGGTGAGGCCACATCTGGAGTATTGTGTCCAGTTCTGGGCCCCACAGTACAAGAGGGATGTGGAGCTGCTGGAGAGAGTCCAGCGCAGGGCTACAAGGATGATCAGGGGCCTGGAACATCTGCCCTGTGAGGAGAGGCTGATAGAGCTGGGCCTGTTCAGCCTGGAGAAGAGAAGGCTGAGAGGGGAGAATCAGTGTCTATAAGTACCTCAAGGGAGGCAGTGAGGAGGATGGTGCTGGCCTCTTTTCACCGGTGGCCACTGACAGAACGAGAGGTAGTGGCCACAAACTGAAGCATCAAATGTTCCACAGGAACTTAAGGAAAAAATTCTTGACAGTGAGGGTGACAGAGCACTGGAACAGGCTGCCCAGAGAGGTTGTGGAGTCTCCTTCTCTGGAGATCTTCCAAACCTTCTTGGACACAGTCCTGTGCCACGTGCTCTAGGTGACCCTGCGTGTGCAGGGCGGTTGGACTAGATGACCTCTAGAGGTCCATTCCAACCTTAAGCATTCTATGATTCTATAATTCTGTGAACTGAAGTTGAGGTATTTTTTAATACAGATATCTGTCATTACATAACTGAATAATTCAGGTTGGATGAAACCTCAGGAGATTGATAGTGCATTGAGTTAAGAGCAGGTTGCATGGGGGTGTGTCCAGACAAGTCCTGAAACATATCAACTTTGAGCAACCTTTTCTTCCACTTGACTGGGAGTTTTTCCTTATATGTAGTCTGCATCTCAACTTATATCCATTGTCTGTTGCCCTCTCGCCATACCCTGCTGAGCCTGACTCAGCCTGACTCCATCTTATCCATTACCTCCTTTCAGAGGCTGGAAAGCTGCTATTAGATCTTCCTGAAGTCCAACCCTCTCCTTTTCTTCTCTCCTCTCTCCTTCCTCATCTTCCTACCCAAGTACTCCACTTGTCATAAACTTCCAGGTAGAGCATGACCCATTAACCGCTACACTCTGAGCTTGGTCACTCAACCATTTTTTCACCCCACTAGTTGTCCAGCTCAACATTCTAACCTGCATACATGAATATTGCAGGAGACTATGTTCAAACTCCTGCTAAAGTTGAGGTAAATGACACCCACCTCTCTCCCTTAATCTACAAATCCCGTCATTTTGTGACATAAGGCAATCAGGATAGTTGGGCATTATTTTCCCTTTGTCCTGCAACTGATGGCAAAGGTTCCTATAAATTGAAAATACTCAGGATAATTAGGCAGAAGAAATGCCTATTTACCTGAATTTCTGTTGAGTCACTCAAGCTTACTGAAAGACATTATTTTAGGGCCTGTGCCAGATCGATACAGTCAGTATCTAAACCATATTGAAAACGGAATTGTTGAAGACCTGCAGCCACAGAGACTTCAGGTTTCTAAGGATTAAGTATGCATTTAGAGCCTATATTGTGTTAAAAGATGCAATTATTTATTGGATTTATTCTCATTAACCATATATGATGGGCCTCAACCCATTATATGGCAGAGAATCTGTCTTATATTGCATTATCACAGCAAGTTAAGTGTAACATTGTTATATAATCTTTAATTTGTATATTCATAATTCATCTGTTGACATAGTTGAAATATATCCAGCTAATGAAGCTGAAAACTGTAGAGGAAAAAAGGGCAATTCAAAAGTTCAAAGTTTAAGATAAATGAATGTTGATCGAGAGAACCGGAGAGTTGGAGAGTCCCTGCCTTTGTTTTGGAAATCTTACATAGTGTTAGACAAGTATTTCAGTCACAACTTTGAGAATCCTGATCTTGATATTTCATTGTCATGGATTACTTGATGTTGCAACATTAGTGGGTTTAAGATCATAGAATCATAGAATCACTGAGGTTGGAAGGGACCTCTAGAGATCCTCTAGTCCAACCGCCCTGCACACGCAGGGTCACCTAGAGCACATGGCACAGGACTGCGTCCAAGGCGGGTTTGGAAGATCTCCAGAGAAGGAGACTCCACAACCTCCCTGGGCAGCCTGTTCCAGTGCTCTGTCACCCTCACTGTCAAGAAATTTTTCCTTAAGTTCCTGTGGAACTTTTGGTGCTTCAGTTTGTGGCCATCTCCTCTTGTCCTAAAGATAGGTCTTCATATGCAATTCCACACAATTTGCACTGAATTCCTCCCTGCAATTCTATTTTTCCCTGAAGTACAGAAATCATGTGTACAACTTGAAATACAAAGCAGTTAAATTTAAGTCTTTTTTTTTCTTCAGCTTTTTAAAATCATCAAGGAAATGTTTCTCATGATTCGATTGATCTAGAAATTCTATGGAAATATTTAACAGTCGGGTTTAATAGGTTTCAAATTTGTATATGGCCATGAGGGCGCTACAGGGAAACCAGTATAACTTTGGTGCATGCTGCAGTCATGTCCATCCCTAAATATAAATTCACTTGATTATTTATAAGAGATGTAGTTATTACGAGATCCGTGAATAAATCCTTTGTTGCTTTTATCTTGAACCACATCATTTACTAGGTGCTGTCTAGTTTCTATAGATATTAAGTTTCATTAACAAACAAGCAGAAAATTTGAAACAATGACTAAACATCTTGAAAATATTATCTGTTTGGAAAATCCATAACATTTCTGCAGAATTCCTGCAAAGTTTTGTAGTGTATTTTTATGTTTTCCTGTTTCTTTTTCTTTCCTACTGTTTCTTGTAGAAAATGGCAGACAGCTATAACTGAAAAATATTATCTGTTGAGCTAGGCTAAAAATAATCAGACTCATAAGTGTTCTTCCTAACTGTAACCATAACAAACTGAGTGTGAGTGTAGATTTAATGGGTAATAAGATCATAAAAAATTTAAATGGTCACCAGCCTAGACTTCTTTCAAAGTCTGACTGTTCGCCTCCTAAATTACTTTTGATTTAATTGGTAGTCATTCTTTTAATTTTCACATAAAACCATCTGCAGTTTTATTGAAAAAAAAAGACGCAGAAGACGAAAGTTATCTTAGATGACATTTAACTTAGAATCTCCCTTTTATTTTAGCAGGATAAATGTCCCATATTCCAGCTGTGCATTAAATTTTCTACCTTTCTTTGCAAGCGCCTGGGTAATAGCCGTGACTTTTGGCATAAATCTATGATTAAGACTACATAAATCACGAAGAACTTTCTAGAATACTTTTAAGATTGGAATGCCTAGTAATAAAATCTCTTAAATTTATATATAGTGCTGATCATCCCCCAGAAACAAAAATGTCGTAAAAAAATACTGCGCACTCAGTCTTCCACTCCAGACTCACAGTAATAGTAATGCAGTCCATATCTGCGGGTCAACTCACTAGCAATCAGTCTCAAAGGTTACTTTTATAGCTCCTGAATCCTACAGCGACTAAACTCTCAGGCTATACCTATGCTAGTAATTTAAACAATGCTGAAGGAATATTCTCTGGCCCTGGAATGTGACTGTATATTGTTTAACTGCTGAAATGATTTCTTTCCCCTATATTTTTGAAACAAGCCCAGTATTGCCCCAAATTACCCTTGGGACTGAGTTGAAAGGCCCCATTTGAAGACCTTTCCATCTTCTAACAGAAAGTTTGCTTGCAGCCTCTTTGGAGACCTAAGGACTGACTACTAGAATAGCTGCAGTCATTCAGTGCCAGTAGTCCTTAATTATCAGGAACATTTCCCTGGAGCATTTCATTTTCTGATATAGATGAAATCTCTCACCATATGTAACATCAGATACAATAGCCCCCACAGTACTTCAGAGTACATTCAAATCTGTAGGGCAGGAAAAAGAAGGATTCCCATTCACATATTTCTTGTAAAAGAGGGACTGATTTGTACGTGCTAAAAAGACCTGGGACTTAGTCCTTCTCGCAGTAATTAGTGCAAGCCATCAAAAAACACTTACCAACAACTGATTCCCTAAGTATGTCCCAGGTCGTTGTCCTTAACCCCATGTATTATTACTTGATGCTGCCACAGCAGCTGAAAAACATAAGCATGTCAGTGTTACTCAGGTAACAGAAATTATATTGCCCAATGTTTAACCTATATTAAACACTGCGTAAAACATTATTTTTACACTAATTGTATAATGCTCAGGATCCCTAATATGTTCTCTACTGAAGGCACATAATATTAATAGAGATGACAGATGATCATAAGCTGCTTTGTCTGGATGTAGCTGAGCCAGCAGAGTTTCCACTCCACCCCCATCTGCTAGCGAGGCTTATGGGTCACAGTCCCAAAGGACTGCTCCTGCAGCCAGTGCCTCAAGTACGGAAGTGTTCTTGCCAAGTCCCTTTTACAGTGGCTATTTACTCGCACTGTTAAGAAGGATGTCACGACACTTGAAATACCTCATTAGAACAAATTTAGAGCTTCTTTTTCCCACCAGATTAGCCAAGGTCATCTTAACACTGAGTAGGATTTGTTTCTAGATTTGTTTCTAGAAGTTTTATCTGAAGAATTGAGGTCTATAACAACTAATCTTTCTATTTTTTAAATGAGCAGTAATATATCAGATAAAGATGTCATTTACAAAATCTCTGAAACTGTTTCATTTCATGCTCATTTTATTCCATTTATCCCAGAAGAGAAGAACTTTTTTTTTCTTTTTCTTTTTTTTTTCTCACACAGATGCTTTCAGCAGGGATATTACATTCTGATATAAAAGAAAAATCTTTAAAATGAAATCATGAAGACCAGAGAATTACTTGTAGTCGATGATGATGGAATATTTTTCTACTGTAATTCATTTTCTGTTTTTCTCTTGCAGACTTACAGTTCAACATATCACAGAGCTACTTCTGTTGCTTTTTGCTTCTATAAATTTCCAACTCCCAACATATCATGAATATACCACTCCATTCATTGTTTGGATTGAATGCTCTTATCAAAATACGTGGGGTTTTTTTGATTAGTTTGCTAATTCATTGGATTTTTTTTTTTTTTACTTTTTGCTTTACTTCTTCCAAACATAATATTTGTACTAAATTCCAACTGATTTTGTTTGACCTCTTATGAAATTGTTAGTTTAGTTTTGTCTTTCTGTAACTAACAGTGCTGTCCAATTGCTTGAGGATTTCTAGATGCTGCCAATCACAGAATTTTTAAAAGAAAAGTATTTTTCATCTGTTGTTATCACAGAATCACAGAATCTCAGAACGGTTGGAGTCGGAAGGGACCTCTAGAGAGGATCTAGTCCAATCCCTCTGCTCCAGCAGGGACACCTAGAGCACGTGGCACAGGGTGGCATCCAGGCGGGTTTGGAAGATCTCCAGAGAAGGAGACTCCACATCCTCCCTGGGCAGCCTGTGCCAGGGCTCTGTCACCTTCACAGTGAAGAGGTTCTTCCTCACATGGAGATGGAACTTGCTGTGTTTTAGTTTCTACCCACTACCACTTGTCCTGTCACTGGCCACCAGCAAGAAGAGATTGGCCCCATCTTCTTTACATTCTCCCCTCAGGTATTTGTACATTAGATCGGATCCCCTCTCAATCTTCTCCAGGCTAAACAGGCCCAGCTCACTTAGTCTTTCCTCCTATGACAAAAGCTCCAGTCCTTTAATCATCTTAGTGGCCCTACACTGGACCCTCTCTAGAAGCTCCACATCCCTCTTGTACTGGGGAGCCCAGAACTGCACCCAATACACCATGTGTGGCCTCACAATTTCTATTTTTTTTTAAGAGATGTTGATGCAATTGCAAAATTTTTATTCCTTTGATTGAGTTTCTGGACAGTGTTTCTTGCCCCACATTTCAGGAAAAAAGTCAGAAAATTCTTCTATCTGCAATCTGGCAAATTTAAGTGGATGCTATTGCTGATCTCTTAGAATTAATGCATCCTACTGCAGTTAATATATAATCTGAATGCTGTTCCACAGAATCATCATATGAATGAAATGCACTATCTTGTGACACTTTGTAGACATTCAAAATATCAGCAAGAAATTCTGCTGCAAAACATGTTACGTATGTTCTCCTTCATGGTATTACAATGATACCAGGCTTGTAACCTGCTGCACAAAAACCTTACACAGGGAAGTTCTGACTGAACAATTTTCTATCCATCTCTGAATGGTGTATTTTAGAACAGCAAGTGCAGTATCATTGCGTTTCACAGTAGTAATCTACAACATAGGATATTTTAGAATGAACTGGCAGCACAAAAGCTGTTTTGAAATCATTATATTACTGGATAGTTTGAAAATGTATTATGCATTTTATATCAATGCCCAGGACATGTTAGAAAATCTGTCATTTATTTATTTATTTGTTTCTGCGGCTTTTAATAAGGTCATTGCTTTATAAAGAAAGAATCCAGTCTTTGAATCTTGATTTATGAAGACCCTCAGTAATGCCATGGAAATCTGCTTTACGCATGCCCAAGGTGTCCAAGGTAGTCCAAGTCTTTAAAAAAGCAAGGAAAATTAGATGAAGAAAAATATCTCTAAGTTTGATACAGAAGAAGACATTTGGTCTTCTTCTGACCACTAACTCTCCATAACTCTATACAATAAGAACACGCAAATGTTCTGCAGAAGCACTGTCAGGAAAGAGGATGTGATTGGCTACATTTTCTTTATCATGATGATCCTGTGTAGGAAGCACATAATCTATGACTCAACTCTTCATAAAACTTAAATTATGTGCTTTTTTTTTTAGCATTTATTTATATCTTTCTATCTTTATTGCATAAAATCCCAAAACAATTCAATTCAAATAAATTTCTAAGAAAGATTTGCTACAGCTAAATTGCCTAATTGTACAGTTTTTGGTTTCATTAAAATAAAATCTAATATATTGATTTTTTTTACTATCTTAGCGAACATTTGTCTGGTTTCAAAGAGAAAACCCAATGAGATTAGATATGGTATGCTAAAATGCACAATAAAAGACCACATCTTATTTTATGTATAAAATGTCGACTCAGAATAAATAATGCAGTTATATGTATCTTGATAGAAGGCTTGTTTACACGAAGTTCCTGAGATACTTTATTAAAAACAGTAAAGTTTTTTGTATTGTGTGTGGAGTAGGGATTCCAGAACATTGGTAACAGATTCCTCAAAAAATATAGTTTTCCTGTTCAACTCACACAGATAACTTTAATGATTCAAATTTTAAATGACTTTTTTGTCTCATTCTGATGCTCTATACAGATGTCCACATGACAGGAAATGTTTTTTTTCTGGCTGATTAAGAAGTTAGGGACTGAAGGAACATAAGTACCACTTAATCACAGGAAAAGATTATTCTAGATGTTAAAGCCAGACATGATGATCCACCAGTTGATATAATACTACATTCATATTTGTGACACATTATTTTAGTGGCTTAAGACAGACTTTTTACTTTCTCCAGTAGACTTTGAAATCACAAAATAAATATTAAAACCTTTAGAAAGAGATGCATATAAGCATACAAAAATATTTAATAACACCCAGTAAGAAACTAGGAGAAACATTCTCAATGTGGAATACAGATAAAATTCTGCAGGAGTGTGCAAATAAAGATACACAGCAGAGAAAATGAAATCACAGAGGTGGATCTGGGAAGAAGGAGTGAAAGAACTTGAATGCTGCTTTTGTACACCATTGCATTTCTTGAGTGACTGCTCAGACTAACTGGTAGACAAGAGAACAGAGTTATGTGCTTAAAACTCTGAGCTTCCCCAGTCTGTTTCATTTGACCTTAGATTAGGGTCTTTTGAGATGAGGGGACAGTCTTTATGCCTGCTTGATGCTTGCTCCCTCTGCTGAGGCCAGCTAAGCTACTTTGTCTATTTAGTTGAGTAATGTAGACTGTAGAAGACAAAGTGAGGTTACTTTCTTTCATGTCAGTTCTGCACTGGTTCTAAAGCAGGCTAAGATACCAAAGAGTTCACCAAGGCCTAATAAACTTACGTTATATTTTAATATTTAAAATACAATGTTTACTCGTAATAAGATTGGCTCTTGATTAAAACTGCAACAAAACAAGAATTGATAACTGATTCATATACGGTCATTTATCTATTTCTCATCTGGAATGTGATCAATTGCCTTATTTAGAAATAGTGACATTTCAACAAAATGTGATCCCTTTATACTTATACATCCATGAAAGATGGTGTGAAGGAAAGTAGCAAATACTGCATTACTGTGCTTGAGATGAGAAGCTTAATTTCCAGTATTCCATTCCTTTGTCTTGAAGCCTGTCTTCCCACATTTAAATCTCATCGTTGAAGCTTTTACATTCAGCTGATGAGCTGGATCATAAGTTTTTGAAAGACAGATAATTTCTACCATCAGCCCCATAAGATCTAAGTGAGAAGGACATTGAAGATATCAATAGAATTTTTTTTTAGACATTCTGTTCTTTGCTTCCCAAATACAGAATATATAGAACAGTTGCAGTAAGTATAGCAGGTATTACTAGATGTCTACTACTTACAAGGACTGTAGAAGTTGACAATATACTAAAGAACAGGGTTTCTACTGAGGTTTCTTAAACCTCCTATTCACTTTTGCCCAAAGTTAAAAAACTTTTTTGACAACAATCAAATCTGAATAGCTGCCACAAAATTATGCTAAGAAGGACTAAACCTTTTGTTGTGCTTAATTGACCAAGAGGGATTTCTGAAGTACTCAGGCATGCTGGAGCTCATCTACTGTGTATGACAACTTCTTGAATCTTCTTGGCAAACGTCTGGCAGTGGCTGAAATTTTTGTCTATTTCTTTAAAGTATTGACACTTATTTAAAGCAGAGGATTTTAAAATACTTTAGAATCTAAAACCCATTGTCAGGGAAATAAAAATAACTTAGGAGAACTCTCAACACTAATATGGTAATCGTGCTTTCAAAACTCAATAGTATGCATGGTTTCTTCTTAGACCCATCTGTTTGTGCTTGTCCTGGATGATACATTCACACAGCTGATCATTTGGTTCCGCTCAGACTCTTTTCTCAAGCTTTCCAAATATTGCTCATCTTATGTTTACTGATGGTGTCATTCTGTCTGATTCTGAGTTCCCTCATGAAAAGATGTTCAGTGATTCAATGAAAGGTAATATGCTGTCCTAAATTAAGAATATTGTTCTACTAGTATGTTTCACTGAATGTTTCTTTGATAAAGTGAGGCAGACTTACTTTACCCTTATCTTGTAATATATGAAAGAGTTTCAATATATATAATTTTATTCTTCCAAGGTTACAGTCCCATTTTTTGTTCACATGAGTTCTGTCAACATGGGAAAAGCATGCAGATGGAAGACCAATAAATCCGGGAACCAAAATCTGCCAGCTGCAGAAGTGTTAGTTCATTATAATTAATAACTTGATATTTATGAACCCTAAATAGTTACTGTGCTGAAATCTTAAATTCCTTTTCCCCACAACTGTATTTTAAATATTAGAAAGCCTAAAAGACTCAAATAAATGGGTTACAGTATGATACCACTGATAAACTTTATCTACTTAATACGTTATCCACCTGTTATATGAAATTACAAAATTGTTAACATTACTAAGATACATTCCATAAAGACCCTTATATTTTAAAACACCAGAATTTTAACATCCTTTGACTATGCTCTTTGTTTCACAAGTATAAGAAGTTAAAGAATTTTAACATTGTTAAATACTGTATGTGGAAAATAGAGTTTCAGGTTTATACAGCCAGCATTCTGTAAAACTCTTCAGTAAAATAAAAAAAAATCAAAAAGATACAGGAAAGAAATAATTAAAATGCTTTTCTGTATGTTTGTTTTGCAGAATTCTTGAGTTTAGCTCTCCCTCCTTCTAGAGATGTTTTTAGTAAAAAAGCAGAAATATATTTCCTGTGACACATAGTCCCAAATGTATGAGAAGTATTATCAGCCCATTTTTTGCTTAAAAACTTTCTGTGAAGCAAGAGGATGTTGTCTAGAGGACAAAGAAAATACTAGAAAATTTGGTGACTGACTTACTAAGGGATGAGGCAGCAACAGAGATTTAAGAAAGTCAGAGCAATGTAAATAGAATTAGAAAAGTAACTTTTAGAAGGCAAAACAAAACTGTCAATGTGATTTTTTTTTCTATGCTATACTTATAAATGTTATAAATAATCTTTTACTTGTTTAGCTAAGAGGTTTTTAATGTAATGAAGCTCTAATGTAGTTTCGCATAGATCAATCTTGGGTAGAATTTATGTATTTCATATAATTCAGCCGTTGGAGTTTATATTCCATTCATATAATGTGGATTACATTGACACAATTAGCTTTTCCCAGGATTCCCTTAACAACAGCTGATTTTATGGATCGTGGTCTCAAAATCTTTTAATTGTCTCTGGAAGAATGCCACATATTCCAAAAAAGATACCGAACTGACTTTAGAGAGTCAGTGGGAGAGTACCACAAATCTTCCGAATAAGGGATCAGCTGGAACATTAGAGGAAATGATAGTGACTGACATATCTCACTGCAAAGAGTTAAGGTAGACAGACCTCTCTTGGATTTCTCTGTATAAGCTTAAAAAAGTATATTGAAAAAAACATGCTATGTATTTAAAGCCAAGTACTCAAATGTTGGAAATACCAGAGTTTTGATTGTCCACATACTCTTCTGTCCCCATCTTTTTCTTGTATTTCTCATGATTCTGATTTTAATTAACTGATCACATACTGTTTTTCCCCCTTAGGACTCTTGTCTCCTACTGTGCACAATACATAGATAATGCTCACTGAATGAGTAACTGTTCATCATTTTGTTTCTTTTGTTATTGTTCAGTGCATGGTCCCATGCCACATTTTTAAGTTCTGCTCTGAAGACAGAATTTCTAATTTCCTCATGGGCTTTTCTATGGTGCTCATCACTATAGTGTCTGAGTGCTTTACAAATCTTAATGAATTTATCTTCACAGTACTTCTGTGTTTTGAAGAGGAATTATTACTCTAATTTGACAGAGAGAACGGAGACAGAATAAATTAGAAAATATTCGCTATTTTTGACAGTCAATTAAAGATGTTTAGCAGCTGATTTTTCAGATTTTTTTGTATTATATAACATAGTACATATTCAGTGCTCAGTTCCTGTTGACTATGTTGCAGATGTAAGTACTTAATATTTTCAAATCATAAGGGCAACAATTAGGAACATACAGGAACCACCTGTAAAAAGTTCTAAGTGATTTATTGAGCCTCACACAGGCAATCTCTGTTAGAGAGAGGGGTATAATTTACTTATTCAGTGCACCACTTGCTTTCTCTGAATGTTTAGACCATCCTTTCTTTTCATCTAAAAAGGATGGTCTATCCACTGCTGCACATGTTCCAGCTTCTGCAATGATAATGTAAGTATTATATAGCCTCTCATTCTCTATAATTCTGATTTTTCCTTGGAGCAAGACTATTTAAAAGGCATTGAATGAGAAAAGTGAAGAAAGAATTAATGTCAAAAAAAAAATTGAATTGCAATGCAAAGTCAAAAGTATTGAGTTTGCGTAGGAAATCCAGTAATGATTTATACTGTATTTTTGCATGTGATCTACTGGTTTTAAAAAACAAATGAAAGCAATGAATTGTTTGTCACCATATAGATAGTCAGCTTGTTCATGCAGAACCTTCAGACAGCTCAGATCTGTCACTTGAGCTGGAAGAGTAGTTCTTGTCATATTGAATGACAATGAAGAGGATTCGAAGGAGTTTGCTGATGGCTCAGGCACTATGAAATTTGAGAATTTTAAGTTTTAATCTAAATCTAAAGGAGAAAGTGCTACTATGAGCTTCTGCTCTTTGTCAGATTTGGTGTTACTGGTTTGTTTCCTTTTTGAGTCCTTAATGTAGTCTTTGCTTCCTGTAGGTGCTCCTTTTTTCCTTATTCATCATGGTTCTAGCTATTTTATTCAATTTGTTCTCACCTCTACGCTTTGTAATCAAATCTCTGGTTTTACAGGAAAACTTCATTATAACACATGGCTTGCAAAATAATGCTGCAGTACAATTTTATCATAGTGTTGCACTTTAAAGTGTTTGTATATGTTCACATATCCACCTGCTCTAGTCCTAGTTGACCAATTCTAATTCAAAATACTATTCTTTCTATGTTGTGTAAACCTAATTCCTTCTAGTGATAATTTACAAAACAGGAACATGTGGAGGATAGTGAAAAAAATGCTTCTGGCTCTGCCATGAATTCCTCTTGTGGCCTGGGAAAATTAGGTGGGTATTCTGTGACTTTCTATCCCATGGACAAAATAGGTATAGCAGATATTGTTTTATCTATCATTTTCCTTGCCCATGTCTAACATGTACATGCTTAACTTTATTACTGTGCTTAATTCCACTGATTTTCAGGATGAGATACAGAAATCATATGTTTTTTTCCCTTTAAAGAAATGGTATAACGGGATGCTGAAGCACTTAAACATTATCATAATTCCAGTAAAAAACAGCAGTAGGGCAGTAATAATGAAAGCACATTAAACATATTCAAAATAATAGCATCATATAGCAAAATTGCCTTTCCTTCCTGCATAGGACAATACACTCAAAACCTGTTTGATAACTAAGTCATGATGTAAGCATATTTTAAGAATTTATTGCATTTATTTTAGAAGGAGAATATTGTATTTATTTTAGAAGAAGAACAAAACTGATATCAATTCTGACTACGTCACAGTACTATATAAGCCACCAGAACTCGTGGAAAAATACAACTTTGAAAGCAAATGAAAACTAAAATTTTGTGCAAAGGAAGCAAGCAGATTAGGAATAATGTGTAGAAGGAAAAAAACAAAGAGGAGATTCACTGAAACTATAAAGACTTTCGTTTTATGTTGAAGAAAAGAAAATGTTTAGTGAAAGGAATTTAAGAGTTAGGATAGGTATTTTGTATATGTTGCCACCAGGTATTGCAGATTTTCATTACTTTTTTATTATTACTGATATCTTAAATAACACTTACTGAGAAATCACAGTCACCCATGTAATCCTGGTGTATTTCAGTTTCAAAAACTGACTGTTTTCAGGTGGCAGTGGACATATAAATAATGATAGCAGTATGGTAAAACACTGTAAATCATTTAGAAGAAGACAGTATAGGAAAACCTGGCAGGAAATTAAAGAATACGGTAAAAAGCAGCACACAAAAATATTTCCTTTTTACTACTTATTGGAGTCGGCTGTTGATTTTACTTTTGCTGGAGGATGGGAGCTGATTACATCAATCCATATGGAGTAAGAAATAAGATGTGGAAGATGCTTCTGAAAACCTCCTTAGGCTACAGTAATTCTGTCTTATCATCACTTTCTGCATGGATGTAGTTAAACTCAATAATCCTATTAGAATAATGAAATAGGATGCAAGAATCTTTCAAAGCAGAAAGAAAGCCAAAAATAAATTAAATATATTTTGAGACATCATTTAAAAATCTGCTTTACACAGAGTCTTGGGTTTCCTTTTTTGTTACTAGAGAAGTGAATAAGATTTTTATTACTAAATAAGTGAATAATCATTAAATGATTTGTAATTATTCTACTCTGAAGGCTATTTTATGGGATTTTATGACATATTCCTGCTCTATGCGCATGTCAGGCAGTTGCAGTTAAAGGAATCTCTGAGAAGATGCGGGTAGAAAAATTTCCAGGAAGAGAGCATGCATGCATCTTGTGTTTGCATCTCATCCTACACACGCAGTGTGCTCAAGCATCTCAATAAGAACTTGCTTCAGATGGTGACATGGTTGAGAGTAAATTGATTAAAGCTCAGTTAGATTAAAGTTCAGTTCAGATATTGACACTAAGATGATGAGACCAGCAACCAGAGGATAGAGAAGAGACTGGATCAGCTCTTTGGTTGAAGATGTACAGACATCAGCTGTGACTTTGACAGCCTTTCTGGTTAGAGCTCATCATACTAGATTTCCTACTGTTTTCCAGTCATGATGTACTTGTGAAGATCTGGGTAGCAATTTACCTGTTTTTGAACCTGGAGTGGGTATTCTAATGAATGCTACCACTCAGAACTGTAAACTGATGCACAGTTAAGCTTACTGCAAGTTTTGTTCTCATTTTCTGTTAGATTTGGGCAGGTGCTCATTAGAGCTGAGTCTATGGAGCTCTAAAGCTAGAATAGCAGTGGATCTGACATTTTGTGGAGTTAGTTGTAATTGATATTCCATTTTAACCAAATTCTTTCTCTCACTTACAGAAAAAAAAAAAAAAAGTATGTAGATTGGGATGTACTCCAGGCACAAGACAAGCCACCTACTTCTATAACTTATTTACCAGTGTATAAGATGGTAATAATGTTACTCACTGTGATAATCTTAAACAACTTTAAAATCTTTAAATGTAAGGTAATAGGAATTTTCTGGATTTGATTTCATTATAAACAAAGAAGTTGTCATAACAGTATTTTTTGTGGAGCCACTTGATTGTATGATTTAGCAATAACATTCAAGCTTCTCCTACATCTACACTAGGTCTTTTTGGGGAGGGGAGTAGGGAACAACAAGCTCTTGAGGAGGTCTTCTGTAGATATTGTGGCACTCTTGAGAGCATACTGATGAAGGGTCAGAATGTGTATCAATTTTATGATGCTGATAGGATAGGGAAACAATCTGAATATATTGCAACACGTTAAACAAAATTTTGGGGCATTTAATTTGGGGCATCTGCTTTTAGTTCTGGAGCTGTAATGTTCCCAAACTAGTCCTTGTCCAAGCATTAGTAGTATGTGTGGCTACACAGTGAGCAGTAGCAAGGGATAAATCTGGGTGAAAATGTTTCTTTACTTCCTGGATGTGTTTTCAGTTACATCAATTCCTTGTTCTTGCTCCCCATATGGCTGCAGAAATGCTGGTACCTCTACGGGGGGGAAAAAAAAAAAGTAGGAGGCTACTTTTAGTCTAAAATAACTATAGTCTTACTAACATTCCTACTAACTGGAAGTATTTATACTTCTCCATGGAGTCAGAAGGAAACTTCTTAATGTTTACAAAGTTTACTGATAGATTTTTAAATCTCATTCGTATAAGTTAATATTTTTAAGCAATTAGTCAGAACAAATACACAGAGGTAAAATGTGTTTAATATATTAGAACCACTAAACCCTCTCTTAAAAAGAAATAAAGCATTTTCATTTCAAACTCATTACCCTAGAAAGGAAAAAGAAATCACTGTATCAGTAGCACTGAAAATGCTGATCATACTTTCTTTCCCATCCCTGGAAGCAAGTACCTCAATCTTTAAGTGATTGCCTGTTAAAGAACAGATTACATTGAAATTCGTGATTACTTTTTACGGCATATACTTATTTTGTACTCCATTGCTTCCATGCTCCTGAAGCCTTTCTTTACACCAGATTAGACATATTTTAATTCTGTATTTCTTGTAGCAGAGACTAGTGCATATTATTAGATGTTTCACATTACTTTGCAGTTCTCAAAATGAACATACAAGGCAGTCTGCTGAGAGAAAGGTAAGTCAGTAGTCCTGTCTTTCAAATATTGAACATTTTATTGTGGCTGTTAGGTGGACTTGTACTAGGTGGATGGGATTGACTTGTTAAGTTAGATAATATGAAAATGTTCAGCTGGGTGTGAGCAGAGATTGCTGTTTTATGTGATAAATCTTAAGGAAAGAGCACTCTTGGAAAAAGTCAGATGTCAGGACAGTTCACTAAGGAGAAAAAGGGGTTCCAGGACAATATGATCTTCTTTAAACTGTTTAGTACTGTTTAGTACTACTGTGCAGTCATACACCAAAGATGATTAGCTTTATAAACCAAAGATCAGGTAACATTGACTGATTAAAAGTGGCTAAATTTCTCATTTACTGCAAATTACAACATTCGTAATGCAAAATGACCCAGTCTGGCAGTTTTCCATCCTTTAAAAAGGTCCTCCGAATGAAGAAGGAATACTTTGTTCTATTATACAATCTCACATTGATTTTTTTTCTTTTAAGATTCTGTGTTCTGGCCATCTGGCTGCTTCTCACTTCCTTTGGCTCTGATACTAAAGCCAAGCAAGATTAACTATTGAAAAGACCAATAATTTTTAGCACATCATTGACTCTCTAAGACAATCTTACTCAAGTTTTTCATTCTTTGATTAATCTTTGTTACAAATAAAAGAGGTTGGAAGTTACTGTCTGTGAATTTATCAGTGGTTATTTACTGTAAGTGAATTTTCAAAATCTCAAAATGTGGCAGCCCAAATCTCTTTTCAGAAAATAATCCAGCACTTAAGCCAGCACACCAACCCATGAAATCCCAAATATAAAAGATTACTTAATCTCCTAAAGCCTGTTTAGGGCTTTAACTTCCTGTCTTGGCGTTCTTGTTTTCCCAAATCTAAGCCTAACCACAGGATTTATTTCCAAATGTTGGTTGCCCCATTTCTGCTACAAATGAGAAGCCGCTCACAGGCCACATGCCCTGGCATCACAGTCCTTCCCTTGGCAGTGCCTGCACAGACCTGCACCTCTCAGCCTTCTTGTTCTCCTGAACTTAACTCCAAACTTACACCTAACCCTATGTCGAGGCTTTGTTTCTGTCCCCTGGGGGAGCAAGGCTCCCGTTGTTCTCGCAGACAGGAAGGTGCTCACAGACCAGCTCTCTTGTCAGCGCAGCCCTTAACCCGGCATCCCTTCCACAGGAGCACTGCAATGGCACCTGTCAGATATCTCGATCAAAATCCTAACCTAAACCTAACACCAGGATTTTTTTTCTGGCCCCTCATGGGATTAACTTCATGATTGTTCTTACTGACAAGAAGGTGCTGGGAGGCCAGGTTTCTTGGCATTATAACCCTTCCTTTGGCAGTCCCTTCAGTGCAATGGCACCTCTTGTCTTTCTTGATTTCCCAAACCTAACCCTAACTACAGGAACTGTTTTCTGGTTCCCAGTGGGACTAGGTCCTCCATTAATTAGACAATAAGAAACTAGGTGTTCTAGCAATGCACCCCTTCCTTTGGCAGTTCCTTTGCAAACCTAAAACAACATTTTTTTTTTTTTTTTTGTTCTTCTAACCCTAACTCTAGAATCTTTTCTGGTCACTAGTGCGCCTAAGCTCCCCATTGCTGGAAGGTTCTAGGGTGAGGCTTCTTGGCAGCATACCCCTTCCTCTGGCAGTCAGTCCCTGCACAGACCCACAACTATCACTCCCTCAGCTTTCTTTTTATTCCAAACCTGCCTTCATGTTCTGATACTCTCCCTTGAGATATTTGTACATCCTGATAAGATTTCTCAGCCTTCTCTTCTCTTCTTTAGGCTCAGCTCTCTCAGCCTCTCCACACAGCAGGGATGCTCAAGTCCCCTGCTAACCCCACTGGACTCTCTCCAGGATTTCTATGTCTCTCTTGAACTGGGGATCCCAGAACTGGACACAGTGCCCAGGTGCAGCCTCACCAGGGCTGAGGTGCGAGACTGGGGTGGAGAGATCACTTCTTGCCATGTTGCCCATGCTCTTCCTAATGCACCACAGGATACCAATAGCCTTCGTGGTCACAGGAGCATATTGCTGGCTTATGATTAACTTGGCATCCACCAGGATGCCCATGTCCTTCTCGACAGAGCTGCTGTATGGTTGGTCACCACCCACATGTACTGGTTATTGCTCCCCAGGTGCACTTGCCTATGTTGAACTTCATGAGGCTCCTCTCCACCCATCCCTCCAGCCTCGCCAGGTCCCTCAGAAGGGCAGTGCAGCCCCCTGGTGTAACAGCAACTCCTCCCAGGTTTGTATCATCAGCCAACTTGTAGAGTGTGCGCTCTGTCCCTTCATCCAGGTCACTGATGAATACCCTGAACAGGACTGGACCCAATACGGATCCCAGGGGGACACCGCTAACTACAAGGCTCCAACTAGACACTGCACCACTGATCACAACCCTTTGAGATCTGCCATCCTGCCAGCTCTCAATCCACTTCACTATCCTTTTATCCCTCCCACACTTCCTGAATTGTCTATGAGGAGGCTGTGGGAGACAGTGTCAAAAGTCTTGCTCAAGTCGAGGTAGGCAACATCCCTGCTCTTTTCCCATCTACCTAGCCAGTCATTCCACCATAGAAGGCTTTCAGATTGGTTAAGATCGGTGAATCCATGCTGACTACTGCCGACCATCTTCTTGTCCTCCACATGCTTAGAAAGGGCATCCAGGATGAGTTTTTCCATCACCTTTCCAAGGGTTGAGGCTTGTAGTTGGTTGAGTTCTTCTTGTCCTTTTTGAAGATTGGTGTGACTTCCTTTCCAGTCCTCAAAGACCTCTTGTATTCTCTGTGACCTTTCAAAGATGATGAAGAGTGCCCTAGCACTAATATCTGCCAACTCCCACAGCACATTTGGGTGCCTCCCATCAGGGCCTCTGGATTTGTGGGTGTCAAGTTTGCCTAAGTGATCTCTAATCTGATATTACTCAAGCAAGGGCAAGCCTCCCTTGCCCATTGTCAAGCCTCCCCTAGGCAAGCCTTTGTCAAGTCATTTTTCCAGACTTCCTCTCTTGTCTGCAGAGTCTGGTCTTTCAGAGGTATGACCTTAGTGAAGACTGGAGTAAAGAAGGTATTCAGTAACTCTGCCTTATCTGCTGACACAGATAAAAATGTGCTCAGGTATCAGGTCGCTTGAAAGCACAACCCTACCTTTGGCAGTCCCTTCGCAAACCCACTGCAGCAGCACCTCTTGGCCTTCTCATTTTCCTAACCCTCCTTCTACCTCCTCTAATTTTCCTCTGGCCCCTGGTGGGACTAAGGCCCCATTACTGGTGAATATGAGAAACTACTCAAACGCCAGGTCTCTTGGCAGCCCTTCCTTTGATGCTCTCTTTGCAAACCCCAAAGCAACGGCCGCTCTTGTCTTTCTTTTTCTTCTACCCATAACCCTAACCCTAATCCTAGGCTTTTTATTTTTCTAGCCTCTGGTGGAACTAAGCACCGCCCCCATCATGGTGCACCCAAGAAGGTGTTTAGAGGCCAATTTATTTTGGAGAGCACAGCCCTTTCCTTGTCAGCTGCTCTGCAGAATCACTGCAATGGTCCCTCTTGGCTTTCTCATTCTCCCAGTCCTAACCCTTATCTTGGGATTTCTGGACATGAGACTCATGAGAATAAGGTCCTCTTGCTGGCACAAACAAAACGCTGATCACAGGCCAGGTCTGTTGGCAGCACAGCACTTTCTTTGGCAGCCCCTTCACAAATCCACTGCAACAGCACTTCTTGTCCTTCTCGTTTTCCTATTCCTAACTCTTATCCTAACCCTAGATTTTTTGCTGCCATCTGGGACTGGCATAAGCCCCCACTGCTGGGGCAGACAAGAAGGCACTCACAGGCAGCACAGCCCTTCCTTTGGCAGTTGCTTTGTGAACTCAAAGCAATGACCCCTCTAGTCTTTCTTGTTCTCCTAACCCTAACCCTAACCTCAACCCTGAGATTTTTTAATGGCCCAAGATGGGACTTTACACCCCCGTTTAAGGCCTGGATGATATCCTCCATTTTATTGCTTGTTTATAATCTGAGGAACGTAATGGAGAGAAAGATCTACATCTACTTTAATAGTTTGTGATGGTCTGTCTGCTTGCAGAGTGTGCATGGTGTTAACTCTTGTGATCTCACAGATCATGGAAGATGTCCAAAGGGAAAATAAGTCATAAGTAGAATGATCTATGTTGAATTCATTAGTTTCAGCACTGCTCTGCCTGGTGGCCTCCCGTTCTAGGCAGTCCTTCCTATCAGGTCAATATCCTGATGCTTTCTGGGTTTGAAGGTTTTTTGGGCTGTGATGTTTGTAAATAACACTTAGTTTGGCCCATTTTGAGTTCCAAATGCTGTTTTTATGACAGATTCAGTTTTTGTCTGCTAGGCAGTGTCCTCCAATATGTTTGGCTGTAGAGCACATATGTCCTCTCCTGTAATTATTTGGCCTCTGCTGAGCAGCATTTGTAAAGCTGAGCAGTGCTAACACTGATGTGGTGTATAGAACTGAGAGTATTGTTATTTTAGCAGGAAAGAAGATAGGTAAATCATTTTAGTAATGTGATCTCTTAGTCATGTGTCCTATGTGACACATGTAGTACTCAATTCTTTTCTTTTCTTCTTCTGTCTTCCATTATTCCTTAATAGCTCTTACAAAGTCTTGTATTTACGTCTTTCTATGATGGTCTTTTATCATACACAATGAAATTCTGATATGGAGTTAATTCATATGGAGTCATGCAATCTTCTTTACCATGCCACCACGTCAAATAGGCCTATCTTGTGCAGGATAGTATTAACCATCCTCACTGCATTATTTGTTCTCCTTTCTGGCATACTTTTCCACCTTTCTATAAGCTATGAGTCTTACTTTGTTTTCACTCTGCCCTGTTGTCATATTAGCACCATAAGCCTTCTTGTCTTCATCCTTCACCAGCAACAGTTCTTCAGTCTCAGTCAGAACAGTCAATCAATTGTCCCTTGCACTTTAAAAGCCATGTAAAGATTTTACCAGGTACCAACTCACTCTTCCTGCTTATTTTTATCACTATCCTGTGGTGAATCATCCTGCAGTAGAAAGGACTTTTAAAGATTCTGATCATCTTCACAGAATAATATAGCAAAAAACAGATGTAGAGCAATTGTTGTCTCGGAAAGTATATATTCTTTTTCTCTCAGCTGCTGGGGATAAAACACTTTGGAATACCCAGTGGAGTTTACTTTTTTTTTTTTTTTTTTTTTTTTTTTTGCCTTAATGGGTTTGGCAAAATAAAGCTAACACTGTTCTTCAAGAGCTTTTAAATACATTATCATATTTACACTCTTCACTAGCATCTGCTTTTAGCTGTTGTTGCACACAGAGCATTGAGTTAGAGGACCTTAGATCTGAATGAACAGGTCTTTGGTGCACCTCTTATTTATACAGAAAATATTAAAATAAATTAATCAGGAAACGATACTTGAGAAAGCAAAATTACACCAAAAAATGACATAAGCCATCCTTTTATTACTTTTTCTTTGAAAACTTGAAGCAGGTGACGAAGCTAGGAGGAGAATAAATTCAGGTACAAATAACCTTAGAAAAAAATGTTTGCAATTTTGTCTTCAAAAGATATTCTGTGAAGTAGACAGCACTACAGAAACCTAGGTGTAAGGTTTTTGTTTGTTTGTTTGTTTGTTTTTGGTTTATTAATCAAGGGAGGATTAAAAATGCCTGTCTGTGTGAACTATGTGTTTCCATGCTGCTTATTCCCACTCACTGTTTTCTCTCTAGTCTGCGTTAACCCCACAGCTACCCAGGAGAAGGAGCGGTAGGTAAGGATCGGTAGATCTGAACTCTGAAACTCCCATTTTTCCCAGGGATTTTTTTTTGGTCAGATTAGTTCTCTGATTTTCTCAATATAATGTCCCCAGAAACAGATTTGCTGGAAGCATGAAGGGTGGTGATAGAGAGGGATTCTGTAATGCAGAGGTCGGAATAAATCAGGAAAGCGGCAATAACTGTCAGGTGTAGAATCTTATCACTGCTGAGTATAAAACTTTACTTTCCAAAAGGAAACATTACTGCAAAATTCTCATAGGCCACAGAATAGCAACCATATACCAGTGGCTCACATGCCTACATTGAACTTGTAAGCTTACAACTTTTTTTTTTTTTTTCCACCCGCATCTCACACATCATTCAGGACAAAAAATGACTAATTTCTCAGGGCGCTAACACTCTTGCCTCGGAATACCTCTAATTTAGACGCTTTGCTCTGTTACTGTGTGATAGAACACTAGCGCTGGCTAAAATATAGAAGGATGCCATCTGTTGTTGGATTAGATACAGATGCCAATTCATTTATCTGGGCGACCAATCTGAATAGTTCACAGCAAATCTAAGTAGGGTATCCTGAATGCTCATATCATGTATTGGCAATCATTTAATAGTACTCGGTTATCATTTAGTAACTTAAAACATCTTATAATTACAAGTTAAGCTTTCATCCTTTTTAAACTTTTCAGACATATAATGAAACAGGAGTATGCCTCTGGCAACTAAAAAGTAGCCAGGGATCCTTATGGTCAATGGGAATAATATCCACAAATAATACATGCGAACAAACTATTTTACATTTATTCTATTCTCGTATATGGAGTTATAATTCAGATTTTCCTTCTCTCTTCTCTGCCAGTGCTTTACAAAGTCCATTCCTATATCAAAAATAACAAGAGCATAAACATCACAATGCAAGAATCCGTTATTAAAGATTTAGTGAAAAATTCTGTGAACTCAACAGAAGGCTGTGCTTAAACCCAATGAGAAGGATCTGTGATTTCTGTACCATGACAGTTCAAGATTAATGTGAGAAATAATGAAGGATTACATGTAAAAATATTATTACAGGCAGTGTAATATCCACTCTGATGTTTATTTTATATTGCATTCAAATAATTGTTGCACTTTTGACCAAAGCAGCTAGACAAATGCTTGGGCAAGTACCAGTTCTTTTAATTAGGTGTAAAAGTGATGATGCCTTTTAATTACTCCGTTTTATTTCAAAACAGCCTTGCATTTTTTGGTTGTGCATACTAATTCCCGTTTTCCTGAACACTGGGAGAACTGACCAAGAACAATTGCTTATTTATTATCCTATGTTGTATCAATCATCCACAGTTCAAAACCCCACTCTCTTGTGTGTTTCCAGGGTTAAATCTCAGTCTTCATTGAAGTCTTCGGTTTTATCTCAGGCTTATCAAGTTTGATACTGTCAACATAAGATGCATTTGGTTTCTAACCAACAGCGCTGGCATCTCGTGCTTTTACAGCATGGTGCTGAGGCACCCCTGCACCCGGTGCTCGCACCGTCTGCAGCACCACCCCTCCATGACACCGTGCTGCCAGGGATGCGTCACTCCATGGGACCCAAGCTCAAGGCGCCAGGCTATGAAGGCCCTTGTGGCAGTAGCCTATTTTTGCAGATTCAGATTACAGAGCATTGCTTATTGCTCACTAGGAGAGGATTAATAGTTTATTATATACTGTGTTTGCTGAGCTGTAAACTATATGGGACCATTGGTTAATGTAAAGCATATCTTGAAAAAGGACACACTTGAGTGATCCGCATATCACGAGGATCATGCTCAACTGCGCTGTTCGCTACTAGCAACAGAGATAAAAAGGAATAATACAGAAAAAGACATAGTGGTGGAACGGCGAAATCATACCTCTAAAATGGGAAATTAACTTACACAAATAACTATGATCCTACTCTGGAATGCCTTTGTCTCCGTTTGTGTCTCGCTTAAATGAGACTGAGTATCAACAGCTGTTTCGTACAATGGAAATAGCTTGCTACAGTTGCCAGCAGATTTGGGCCAAAAATGTGTGTCTAAATTAAGCTTTATACTTAAAAAAATTAAAGGAGAAACAACTGCTTTAGTCATGGAGGTGCTGTCTTGGAAAGGGGAAGACTTCGATTCCAATGTCTGTTCAGAATCATTTGATTAATGTGTTTGATTTTATGTTAGCCTCTTGCAGTCACCAGGTCTGTGGAGTGTCCTGGGTTGGATTTCCCACAGTCCCACCTGCAAATGCTGTCCAACCACACATGAAAGCTCCTGCACTAGGAGCTTTTGCAATAGCAGAATTTTTATATCAGTGTTTATTTACAGATACTTAAGGATTTGTCAAAAAGCAAAATAGCTTTAGCAGGAAGGCCCACAAAACAGTCAATGACACCAGAACAGCTACTCAGTATGGTCCAACTAGTGATCTGCAAACCACATCTGGCCTGCAGGCACTTGTATCCCGCTTCACATCCAGGGCTGCTGGGGATCTGCCCACCTGTCTGCCCTGACACAGAGACATCAGGAAATGCTGCAGCTGGGACAAACACTACGGAGAGGAGTAAACACTCAATGCCACTGCTCAGGCATCCCTCTGCCCTGCCAGAAGCAGAAACAGCCACAGCTGCCCAAAGAGAAGGAGCGGAGATCCAGCCTTCAAGTGTATGTGACTGGGACTGGTCAAGTCAGTCATCACCGGGAGCATTTTGCATCCTAAGTACCTTCTAGAGAAAGTGGGTTTCAGTATTTTCCCCCAAATAATCTGAATACAAGCATACTCAAGAATCCCTGAAAACTGCAAACATAGTTTTTTATTTAAACTGTTACATAAATATTTAAGTCAGCATTTGTAGTTTGCTTCTAAATTCTGATTTATCCTTTTCATGAAGTAAAGAGCAGAAAGGAATAGTAAGGGTTGCCACAATATTTGGAGCTGAAAAGATAGTCTTGGATGCAATGCTGATATACTAGGAAAATGCTCTGATTTCAACAAAATGACATTTTAATAATTTACTCTGTTTAATCTATTATTGAAAAACTTCCATAATCCAGCTCTAGAAATGCTTTTTTTTTATAATAAACTGTTTTTTTTCTGGCATTATATCAGAAGTTTCCAATATTTTTAATTAATCATGCCTAGGTTATATGCCCTATAAAATTAACAATATATGAAGCTTCAATATTTCATTTGGTCTTAATAAAAATGTTCAATTGGAGCCAGATTAAGGGAGCTTTTCAAAATATATTACGCTACAAAACCAAATAATTTAATTCTGGTTTATTTTCAAATCAAATCATCCTTCTCAGATTTCTTCAGCTCTTTTTGCAATTAGAATATCAGTATGTGTGTGTAAGACATTATTTAAAAATTAATCCCCTCAAATGCACTTGTGGAAAAAAACATTTATTGTGGAAGTCTGAATTCACTAAGCCTTTGAAGGTCTGCAACTTTTGACTTTGTTACTGAAAAGGGAGGTGATCCTTTCAATTCCAGCAAGCATATATTCTAATTCAGTCAAGGTCACTTATCAATCAAATGAATGTCATTTCATAAACATCCCTGAACAACTGCGTTCCATTATCTAAATGGGAAGGAGAGGTGGTAATGGGTGTCTAAGGGATGAAATCAATTTAGCTTAGAGGCACTCAGCTGTTAGAACAGTTGTGAACATGACTGGCTGTTAATATATGCTGATTAGTATTAATGTCATACAATGTCTGAAATGTGGCTAGCATGACATTTCCAAACCAAAGAATGGTGACTACAGTTCCATCTTCCTTACTCTCCTCTTTGAGCAATCACTTCTGGCTGTGGTGACTATCAGATTGGTGACAAGAGCAGTACTGGCTTTGAAGATTGGCACCCACAGACTTCTCCTTGCTGTGATCCCATTTCTGAAGGACAGTAAAGACCATTCGACCTGTTCTTTACTGTCGGCACAGAGTCCTGCGTAGTATGCTGAGAAAGGAATGGGGATCTGCCATAATGAATTAGAAAGATAAGCAAATTGTCGCCTGTGTTGACACTGATTAGGTTGTTCCCCCTAACCTAATGTTGGTATGATGAGAAAGTCTACTGCCAGAGAGGAAACAGCACAGATGTCTGCTCTACTCTGCCCCTATAATCAGAGAATACAAATAGGTCCACAAAAATATCAGGGCTGTTCAGACTCTCTTGCACTATCCTGATATATCTGACTTCACTGCAGTGAAGGAAGTTCTGCAACAGAGGTGATTCTGAATATTATTCATAACAGCATTTCTTATTAAAAAAATCAATAGAGATTTCCAATTACTGAGCTTTTATAAACTGGTATTGGCAAATTATTTAATAAACACATAGACATAGGGCTTTTTTGCACAATTATTTTGTAAACTTTTTTTTAAGCATCTATTTTTATATGTTTCTACTTTCAATATTGTAAATGAAAAATAATTAAGCAATTCATCATATTCAGAAATGGTAGGGTTTTCCCCCCATGAATATAAAATGATGAAACTCTTTTAAAAACTGTATAAATATTTTAGAAAGTATTAGCTGATTCCGTATCTTTGAACCAAACAAAAAGAATTAATCTTTCAGCCTGAACAAATATGCATTATTTAGTAAGGACTCAGGGATATAGCTCATTTGTTTTGCTATATTGTAATGTTTTAAACAATACATATTTTTACATACATGTGGTAATAGAGGTATGACAGAGAATAGAGGAGGCTGGGTAAGGACAGTCTGAATGAGCAAATTCCTTTTAAAAAGGAAAGCAAATGCCTGAGAGAAGGTAACGCTTCACATGCTTTGCAGAAAGCCCTCCGAAGCCTCTCCAAAAAGACTAGCACCAACACAGAGCAGTTTCTTCTTCTCCTAGGGAAGTCTGGGTGCTGCAGTGATTGATTAAACAAGGCCCTTCGGATGAAATACCTTCACCTTGGGACACCTGTATTTCGAGCTGTGTCAAAATCTTGCTTTTAAAACACTGAACACCCTTTCTGTGAAAGAGATTCAATAAGGAGAGAGCCTAAACTGCTTTGTAGTCTTGCTGGTTTTATCCTCTTATGTGTAACCACAACAATCATCCTGGCAAATTTCCACATGCACGAAATCGTAACGCCCAAATTGAGGTTTCTGTGCTACCAGTACCACGTGTCATTTCTAGCTGGTCAGTGCTCCACCATGGGAACCAGAAAGCTTTGATCTTGTACTAAGAGGATGAACAAGGATGGAAAAACTTTTTCTTAATGTATCTAAGGCTGTTGAAGTGGATATTGCTCTTTACTTTATGGTCTATGGTACATGGACACCATAGTTATACTGAACTGAATTTTGCATCCCACATATTTCTCAGTTATGACTGAGAAGTCTTTCAAGAAGTGAAGACGGGTTATAAGAAGTGTTTCAAATTCATGCAACTTGGCATCTTTCTTTTTTTTCAATAAAACTGCTGCCACACAAAGGGTCTCACAAAGAAAAAAAAGAGGTTATGCAATGCCAATATTGTAAATAAAGCGAAAAAAAGAGAAATAGAATCATTTAAGAGCCATTCTGTTTCCAAACTTTGTTTCCTTTAATTAAACAAAATTGGACCATATAAATATTTGATAGGTAGGAGGTAGGAGGCTTCCAAAGGAAAAATTATTTAAAAGATAGCTAATCTCTTTGTACAGCTGGTCAGAACTGTCTCTATCCCATGATGTCATCTCACATCTTACCATCCTTATTTCCATGCCTTAAATAATATCTATAGGTGGTCTGACATAATAAAATATGAGCTAATAGAATTTTAACTGGTACAAAGACCTGATTAGATTTAATTTCAGAGTCTGACAGAGTAATATCACATCGAACACTTTTTCCACAGCTGTCTTATATGTAGTATACCTACTTCACCCATACTTCAAAAGTACTAGCTAAATGGTTAGGACCAGTTATGACAAACAATCTTTTTTTTTTCTATCACCTAAAAAAAAATATATATATATCCACAATTCTTACAGGACCCAAACAAAATTTTACTATCTAAAAGAGGTTACTACCTCTTTACTATGCACATAAACTTCCCCCCAGTCTCATTGTTTTTTACTAATGTCATACTTGGCTATTATTTCATGGGCAAGCTAATGATTTCCATTTTTATGCAATCTCTTTCACTCTTTTTTATAAAGTGCTAATCTTCAGTACTTTATGGGAAAATACCATAGCAAAATATCTCATTCTCTGTTTTGTGTTTGTCCAAGTATAAAAGCAGTGACGGGCTTGTAATGAACAAGATGAACCTCATCAATGTGAGACTCTAAGCTCTGGAGGTTAGGGACATCTGGATGTTATAATTTGCACTGTGCCTAAAAGCCATTGCATCAAAGAGGTAAAGACTATGTTTCCACTGTGGCCCTAAGCAGCACATCACCGACGAAGTTTGTTCACTTGGTTCGTGCTGTGGAACAAAACTGCAGTACATTTTCCAATTGTGCGGGGAAAAAACAAAAGTCAAACCTGCCACAAGTCTCAAGCTGGTATCTCCCAGAGCTTCTAAGCAGCTAAAAACTGACCTGTTGTTCTACGCCCTAGGGCAACACAGCAGTGCTGAAACTGTGTCTAATTAACCTCCTGCTAAACCTGAAATGTCATGAAGGAATATCACCAAACCTTAAAGGTTTTCTAATCTGGTAGATTATTGACAGTACTGCTATTTCTAGAATTCAAGTTAATTGATAGTGAAAAAATTGACAGAATAGTAATGGATAGCTAGTTTACATTTTAAATCCAGGATTTTGCCCAAAGGGATCTGTAAGACCATCTATATTCTCAGCTTAACAGATTTGTATCTAGTATGTGAAATTACTGTTTTGCTATATGATTTTTAAAGTGAGATTTGTTTGTAAGCAGTCACTTCTTTTCTACTGAGGAGCTTTCTTCTGCTGTTTTGCTGATAACAATTTTAATTCACATAGATGTGATAAAGACTAGGTGCAGTAATTTTAATTTAAACATTTTATTCATCTGATTTAATTCTTGAGCCTCCAAAATTATATCTAGATAGCATGCAAAAATGTTAATTAACTTTTTTTCTATATAACTTATTAAAACAGAGTCAGAGGGAAAAAAAATCAGAGGAAAATTTTGGAATGAAAAACCTTCTATGGATTCCCATCCAGTTGAGCAAATATATCACATATTTATCTTGCACATATGCGTTTCACTGTAATAGCAGAACATGTTCCAGCCATATAGAAAAAGATACGTTCAAGATTCCCATCTTTTCTCTAGCGATGATGAATGTGCGATGAAATGTCCCGTGTTTATAGCAACTTTTAAGATATGTATGTTTCTATGTCACAGATAGGACAGTTCAAAGGAGTGTGCTTGCTCTTGGGACTGGAGGAGGAAGAGGTCTGCATGACTGAGTTACGTTTGAAGCTTGTCAAGAGAGGTTTACATTCACTAAAAACTCATACAAAGCATAGATGAAGGGGGTCCCAAACCTATTTGTGAAATGTCTTTTGTTTTCATATTTGATAATCTTTCTGTATAATTTTAATCTTCATCACAGTGTTAAAAATGAGCTTCTGCTTTTTTTTCCCATGTAAGAGACCAAAATGTTTCAGAAGCACCAATTATACTCTTCTACTTTTTGTTTACCTCCACTGGCGCTAGATAGAAAATATTCAAGTGAATTAATATAAATGAGAAGTTTGCCATAAATATTAAGTTATCTTGGTCACTTCATTAGAAAAGCAGCTGGTTAAGGATATTTTGCTATTGTTTCAAACTGGAAAGTGAAAAAAAAAAACCTCATACCATATTGATAATATACATTTTACTCCAATGAAGAAATTAGGTTAAAGTTCTAAATCACTTTCCAACTCCTGAGAAGCAGCTAGGAAATGAGTGAAGGAAGACTGCTAATTTGGCTGGTAAAACTGAGAAGAAATTGGTTCCTTAACATCACCTGCTCAAATTTAAAAGCAGTTCTCACTGATTCTGCTAGGAAAAAAGGCATAATAAAAAGTTACACCATACCATTTTTATAGCATGATTCATATAAAATGTAGAGGAAACAGAAAACTTCATATATGAACAACGAATTCCACAAGTAACAAATTATGTATAGTTTCACATAGATCTGTCTGTGTCATGGATTCTCCAGTGTTGAGTAGCAGAAAAGGAGAAAAGTGCAATCAAATCCTTCCCATTGCTGCAGTATTCATCAACTCCCTCTAATGGGAAATCTATGGTGTGAAATCTGCTTGGATGCTTTCTCTGAAAGCCAGTGTTAACAGCATCTCTCTTCTCCATCTAAATGTATATTTTTATGAAATTAGGTATAGCTTATCAAACAGTATCTTCAAATTTCCCTATGTTTTCCCAGGTTTCCCAGGTTACTCAGCCTGATCAGGTAAGTTAAAAGATACAGAAACTGCATGTCTCTTGCTAAATGCATGAACCTGGATAATCACTTATTTTAAAAAATATTTAAAAATAGCTTTAAACAATCTATTTCGTATTATAAGAAACCGTAGTTCTATTTCAAATACTGTCAAGTTTCTCTGAAATAGTAACTTTGAAGTATTGTGTTATCAACACTAAACAATTCAAACAATTCTGTTTAACTAAATACTGATCTTTGTGACACAGTATAACAAATCAAGGCTATGTTAGTTCAGTGAAATACTTAAGTGCATGCTTGACTTCTGTAGCATTTGAATGTGTGCTTCAAAGTGTTTTGTTTGAATTTTAGTCTCAGAAATATTAGGCAGATTATGTAATTAGTATGGAAGATATGCATGAATAACAGCTTCCTGCTGACTATCATCATGTAAAAACAGTGCAGCTCTGAGTCTATGCTTAGCTGTTAGCAGTCTATTAATCCAACACTGGTCTTGGCACTCTACCTATCTTTTACAGTCAGGAAACGAGCAAGGTGAGGAGCAATTCAGAGGACAGTCTAACTATTTCTGTAGAGAATAATTAACTAGAGAGATGGAACACAAGGAAGGCTTTGCTTAGGGGAGATAGACTTCATGATATTTTTAGTGTTTGAAAATAAACTTGGAAGCTAGTGAGAAATGGGTGAATCTCATCTTGCACTGAAAACATTTATCTCTTTTGAAAACACTTAGGCTGCTTATTAGGGTGTAAGCAACACAGAGGTCCTTGTATGAATCTTTTGTAGTAAGGTAAATCATCTTTCATAGAATCATAGAATGCTTAAGGTTGGCAGGGACCTCTAGAGGTCATCTAGTCCAACCCCCCTGCACACGCAGGGTCACCTAAAGCACGTGGCACAGGACTGCGTCCAAGCGGGTTTTGAAGATCTCCAGAGAAGGAGACTCCACAACCTCTCTGGGCAGCCTGTTCCAGTGCTCTGTCACCCTCACTGGTAAGAAATTTTTTCCTTAAGTTCCTGTGGAACTTTTGGTGTTTCAGTTTCTGGCTGTTTCCTCTAGTTCTGTCAGTGGCCACCACTGAAAAGAGGCCAGCACCATCCTCCTCACTGCCTCCCTTGAGGTACTTATAGACACTGATTCTCCCCTCTCAGCCTTCTCTTCTCCAGGCTGAACAGGCCCAGCTCCCTCAGCCTCTCCTCATAGGGCAGATGTTCCAGGCCCCTGTTCATCCTTGTAGCCCTGCGCTGGACTCTCTCCAGAAGCTCCACATCCCTCTTGTGCTGTGGAGCCCAGAACTGGACACAATACTCCAGATGTGGCCTCACCAGGGCTGAGTAGAGGGGCAGGATCCCCTCCCTCGACCTGCTGGAGACGCTCTTCTTAATGCACCCCAGGATCCCATTGGCCTTCTTGGCCACGAGGGCACACTGCTGCCTCATGGTCAACTTGTCATCCACCATGACGCCCAGGTCCCTCCCTGCAGAGCTGCTCTCCAGAAGGTCGGTCCCCAGCCTGTCCTGGTGTCTGGGGTTATTCCTCTCCAGGTGCAGAACCTTGCACTTGGTCTCGTTGAATTTCATGAGGTTTTTCACTGCCCAGTTGTCCAGTCTGTCCAGGTCCCTCTGGATGGCAGCGCAGCCCTCTGGGGTATCGGCTACTCCTCCCAGTTTGGTATCATCAGCAAACTTGCTGAGGGAGCACTCTGTGCCTTCATCCAGGTCATTGATGAATAAATTGAACAGGACTGGACTGAGGACTGACCTCTGGGGAACACTGCTAGCTACAGGCCTCCAGCTAGACTCTGGACCGCTGATCACCACCCTTTGGGAAAATTCTGCACTGCAAACTGCAGTTCTATACTTTTCCAAAGGATGTGCACTGTAGGAAGCTAGATCCAGAAAGCGAGTTGAAGATTTTGATGCTTTGGGATTCACAACATCAAATCATGCTCATGCTCTCCAGATAGCCAAGGTGTCAAGGTGCCAGAACACAGACACGCTGTTTTGGTGCTGTGACCAGTCTGAAGCATCTTGCTTCTTAACAGCAGACCCACTGTCATAAATAAGGTGGTGTAATTCATAATTTTAGTCCTGCAGCTAGGAATCCTGCATTCCTTACAGTGCAACAGAGCAACTTTAATAGGTCGACTCAGGTGCTGCATCTTTCCATTCTGACCTTTACACAGAACCTAGTGCGGGAACATGCTCTTGAGAGATGTGATGTATAGATTTGGCCTGAAGTAGAAACTGAGTTTATAGATCTTATTCTTGAGGGCTTTCACGTGAAGAAGACAGAAAAAAAAAAAAATCTCCAGTGCTGTGGAGGTTTTTGCTTAGTAAAAGTGCTGTGGCCATGTTAAACATAACTCTGTTAGGATCTGTTCTGTTTCAAATATATATGTCAAATGCAATGAGTCCAAAGACATTTTGGACAGGACTCTGGAGCTCAAAGATATTTTGAATCTAGGTGAAGATAATTCTCAAAGCATATAATACCAAGGTTTTTTGGTGCCTGAGGACTTTTAAAGTCCCTGTGATTTCAGATGTCCTTTAACAGGATTTTGTATAAATCTCTATTTTGGAGTTGTTTATCTGCGATCTGAGATCCTCTTTAAACTGGTTCCTTAATTTGGCCACAAGAATACCCAAGATCTACGCAACTTCCCTGGAGAAAACTTGGATTCTGTTAATTGTAAACATTCTTGAGGGCAGACAGAAGCAAAATAGAAATTACAGTAACTTATGTCTTAGGTTACAGTCCCCGGTCTGAGATTTGAACTTCTGCAGTGCCAGTTGAATGCTCACTTAGTTGTCCTACTTATTCTGGCCCTAGGTGCTTTCTAGAAGCAAACATCCTTCTAATGGAGTACCTTAAATTTGTAAATTAATATACTGGCAAAAAGGGAATAATACTCTTTTCTTTAAAATCACACTATTATTTACCACCTGCTTGACAATATATTTTGCCAATTTGACAGATTTGTGGAGCTTCCTTTCTTTCTGCCAGGTGCTTATATACTTCCTTTTAAATTTGAACTTAAATCGTATGCAAATTCCTCTGTCCTCTCTGTTTCACCTCAAAAGTGATTTTGAAACAAAAATGAGAAAGAGGGATCTACTCCAGAGTGGCTACTAACAGATAGGGGAGACTTCAGGGCACAGAGCCTGCCTTCCTTCTTTTGTGCTTAGTTGGTTATGCTACCTTTCTGCCACTCACTACGCCCCTTCAAAGGGTATTCACCAGTGTCTGGTATGAAGACATAAATAAGATGAAAAGTGTGATGAAGGAACAGGAGAGAGAGTCTTTTCTTTCTTTTTTTTCTTTGCTTTTGTGAACTTTAGTTAAACATATAAAATAATCTGTCCAGATAAGAGGGAAGTTGAATTTTCAGGTATGTTGAAGATGTACTTGGAGGGATAGGGAGGGCACAGACATTACCTGAAATAACAGCCACCAGGCCTTTGAAATAAGAGTAGGAAATCTACTCCGGAATTTCAGTGCAGCCCATGCCTGCAGATCAGCTGCTGTGGTTCTTGGACCTTCTGCCCCCGCAGCCATCCTCCATACATCCACCTTTCTTCTTTCTTTTGCCACTAAAAGGCGAGACAAAAACGAAAATTGAGTTCCCCTTTTGTGAGGAAAATGCTCCTGTAGAAACTGCTGTCTAACTTAGGTTCATTTTTCATCTTTTCATACGACAGAGTGCCTTAGATAAAGGAATTCAGCCAACAGATTTTGTTTGAACAGCCAGTCTGTTAAAGACACTGCCAGCTTTTTACAGGAATCCTGTATTTTGTTTTCCTTTGATGCAAAAACTGAGGGAGATGGACGAAGATTGAAAGAAACTGCTTTTTTCTCCTTTATCCCTCCTCTTCATCCAACACTCTTCCTTCCCAATTCAATTTTTATGGGTCAGTTGAAGTCTTCTCTGTGTCTTTTAATAAGAACCTCAGATTCTCACATTTCAAAATAGTATCTTTTTTCTTTAATAAACTACTTTTTTTTCTTTTCATACTCGAATCTGACATTTCCTTCTTAAATACACTACCATGATAATATTGTGTACCTTTTAATTTCAGTGAATGTTAAAATCAAGTCAGAAATATAAATTTAATATCAGGATAGTACATACAGTGAATTTAAGCAAAGCTGCAGGAACAGGTGCAGAAGAAGCCCGTTAGAATGATAAAGGGAATGAAAACTCTGTGTTAGAAGAGATGTCTAGAAGAGATTGGCTTGCTTGGCCTAGCAACAGGAAAGCTAAGAGGATAAAACTCCTCTTTTTTTTAAGCAATCAATAATAATCCAGAGGGGGAAAAAAAAAAAAAAGCCATGGATAATGCCGACAGAAAACAAAATGGTTATAAAACAGTCATAAATGTATCTAGTAGGAAACTTGGACTGTTTCTAGCTATTGAAGGTGTTGTACAACAATTCTTATTAGCAATAACAAGGATTTTGGCTTCCTCATGAAAGTGGGCACAGTGCCATTGTCTAAAATGGATGAGAACTGATTGTGATTGAAATCAACTGAACAAAATCTCTAAAGGAAAATCTGGTAGAACTGCCAACTGAGAAAAGGAAGCACTGAAGAACTTGTCTGTTATTAATATTTTTAAATGTTTTTCTTCTTTACTGATGGGAACTAAGCAAATATCAAAGGGAAAAAGCTAAGAGGTTTATCAAGCAAAGAACGTGAAACTAACTTTATCCATCTTTTCTGACACAGTCAAAGCGGATGAAGGCAATGCAGTGTACTTGAACAATACTTTCAATGCTGCACAGAAAATTCATGGAAATTGAAAGAAAATAGTGCCTAGTTAGCTGTACAGAATAATGGAGTACATTTCTTTCATATCAGGCAAGCTCATAGCAGTGACTGCACTGATACAATTACTCAATATAAATTAAGCATCATTACGTATTCACTAATGCCCGAGAGACAGATGTTAATTCAGTAATAACTAGATTTGATAATGAGAAAAAGACAAAGAAGGCTTGCATATTTTATTTTTCTTATTGTTCTGATGTACGTGCTAAATAAAGGTTAAATAAAAGAAGCCTCGATATGACTGTTTTTCCTTGTCATCTATTTTTTTGTCTTCAGAAAAAAATCAGTGTAAACCTCACAAAACGTCTGATGCCAGAGAAAAGGCTGAAGAGGAGAAACTCCACGTGTGTCTTATGATTCAATAGTCCAAGATTTTAAAGTCATTTTTCTGCTCTTCTGACTTATATTTTATGTAACTCAAATCCAGGTATGTCCCACTTGCTCACAAATGTGAATGCTTCTCTAGTATTTATCTTTTTATCCTATTTAAATTAAAAAGTATGAACACTTAAAGATATTGTGGACAAAGAATTCTTTGGGTAGGGAATCAAGCATAGTTGTTGTTCAGCTTGTTCTGTTGAATATTTCTGACTTGTCATATTAAAAACACTAAAGTAAAAGAAATGGATGGGAATTTCCATCCTATATTTGGTCCAGTTTCACACAAAAGTAACTTAAGGACAATGCTTGGAAGACAAGTACACTGAAATCCAAAGCAGAACATTTAGAGGAAAATATTTTGATTTAACTATATTATATATATGTGTCTCACTGGGGAGAAAATGTCCTAGTAGAATATTGGATAGCTTTTGCTGCCAGTTGCTTTGCTTCAAAAGTGGAAAATGGATCAATAAACTTATTTGAACAGTGTTATGTATATCAACATAAACAGTCTTGGCAGCCTTACCCTTAGAACAACAAGGGTGTAAAATGTTACCGAAAGGTTCTGAGCTAAGATAATCATTGAAATGATCCCATATAATAAAATGTAGGCTACAGTCTCCTTGGCTGATGAAGATACTTCCAGTTCTTCTCAGATCCAAGAATCACTTCTTCATCACTTCATCACTTCTTCAAAGGCCTTGACAGATAGGGACTGCAGCTGTTTTCCATTTCCCTTCTATGTATAGCTCTATGTGTATGTCTGACCTAACCCAATTCAGCTTGCAAAAGAAATACCTGCAATTTTTTTCAAAGTAATTTTGACTAGAACATGCCATAGGTTAATGAGAAATTCAGGGACTTCTTCACCTAGCTGAATTCAAATATGTTTCTCAAACTGTCCTTTAATTAAATTTTATTCTGTCTCGCTTTAAGTCCTATTACTGGAGTATAATATGAAAATAAAATAAATTTGTCCAATCTGCACATAAAAAAAAAAAGTTAAACCATTATCCTTGTTTCTTGTCCCAATGGCAACTTAAGTACAGAATGGTATTTAAGTAACACAAGCCTAAGATGAAAACTACTGGGCAGAGAAAAAAACATTTTTCCTCCTTCAAGAAAACATCCTTTAAGGGATAGAAAATCACAAACTGTAAATAGTTTGTTACATGATGCTTCTGTCTAAGAGGAAGGAGCACTGGACTTGATAAGTAGGCACGCAGTCAAAAGTGCCAGATAACTTGCTGTGGCCCAGCAGCTTTTCCATTTGGAAATACTATCCATTACTAATATTGATGAGAGGGAGAGAGGTCAGTATAGAACTTGCTGCTTATAAAACGCAGGGTGGACTGAGTGGGACAAGCCACTCTCCTCAGGGTTTTTTATTTCCTGAAAAACAAACATACCAGTATTAAGAACTGAATTTGTGCAAAATGGAAAGATAATTGGGAAAAATCCAAAATATGAGAGCAATAAATTTGATTTTCCTCTTCTAATTAAATCATTTGAAAGTATACTTCCTCCATCTTATCTACTTGGATTCTACTATCATTTGTGCCCTGGATTAAAATGCACTGATGCTTCTGAAGCCAAATTCCAAACAGGCATTTGGCATACACCTACCTACTTGTTGCCTAATCCTGTCACATTGAATTTCCACAAGTTCAGTCCCCCACTGCATAAACTTTCGATGTTTCGGCATGAGCAGAACCTGAATCTTATCAACACTTATCTTCTTGGTACTCTATCATACATTCCAGCAGGCAGATGCTCCCTTGTCTTTTCTCATTTGAGGCTCCAGTGTGCTAAGGATATTTAGAGCATGTTGCTTTTGTGAATCCCGTTCCACAGATTGCTAGTTCTCTGCATTCAGTGAAGAGGAATAACTAAGATAATCAATTCTAGGTTACCATTCCCCTTGGAAAAAGCATTTTACTTAAATCCTTAAACCGCTTTGTACATCTAGTCTGCTGCTAAGCACTTCCAGGCTCTTAGTCCTGGAAATAGTTTCTGTGAATATTACAAATGACATTTTATTGCAATGCTTCTGAACTGCAAGATATTGAAGTCTGTATTTTTTCTCTTCCAAACTCTGGATACTTTTCTATTTCTTATCTTCTTTCTTGTCTTCTTCAATATACCCATTACAAACATTAATACTTCTTTTTTATATATAGTCACCTCAAATTAATCTTGACTTTTTATAGTCTATCATCTGCAGAGCCTTCTGGTTTGAGATACTCACCTTAAAAACAGGTAAAAAATGAAACATTCCTAATTTATAATATATACTCTTAAATAAAGAGACACCCCCCAAAAAAGGTAATTACTGTATTTATTAACACATATTGCTAATACATGCATAGACCTTGAATTGGTCCAACTGTATTTCTTTCAAGGATATAGGTGCACTCTGCCCGATCCCTCTCTAGAGCAAGGAAATCACACTGCTATATTTGTGATCAGCAGGACCAGGACTCTGCAAATGGATCATATTTTAAGACATTTACAACTATTTCACGGACTGTTATCAAGCTGATAGAGGCAGAGGCCTTGCCTGCTATTTTTTTCTCTTGATCTATGCTACTTATAAAAACATCATATCTTTTAAATTTCACATTTTTTCTCTTTTCATGGCCTTCTCAAATCTTCTTGTTCTTTTCTTTGATGACTATTTTATGAATTTCCATGTAATGCCCCAGTCAACACATCAATAGCATAAATCCTCATTCAATGAGGCCCCATGTAAGTTTAGTCCCTATCTGAAATCCAAGAGATGGAACCCAAAAGACAAGCAAATAGTGTGCCCTAGACTGATGGATAGAGGCAGGGCGCACACTGTGCACTTCTATTATGTGTAGAAGCACAACAATTTATGGAATAACATGCATATTTTAAAATATTTCTTAAGGCACTAACCAATTAGAGCAGAAGGATTTGCATATGTATTATATTGAGCCTAATTGTGCAGTAACTATGTTAATCACTCTGTCCAAGTTAATACTGTCAGTAGGAATTTAACGGCTATATTAACTGTGTAATATGATAGCTACTAATGAGAAATTTATAACAAATGTTTTGCAGTCTTAGCAAAACGTGAATGCTACCTACACGCAAGAGGTGTGTGGAGAACTGCAATTCCTTGACTGTTTTGCATTCTGGGAGATGTTTCATTGGTAGAGGAACAGCAGTACCTGCTTCTGACGGCACTTCTCGCTGGCCTCCACTGGCTCCTGCTGTCACCGAGCTGCCCCTAAACTTCAGGATGTCAGCACGTGGGTGCTCTTCGAGAGGGCTGCAGAGGCACAATGTTCATACTATAGCTTTGCAGAAAGACCCTATCTCTTACTCCAGTGTCAGCACTAAGTAACTTTAATGATATTGCTATGGTTAGGTAAGTACAGCCTGAATTCCAAGAGATTTTCCAATCTATTTTTCCCTTTATTTTTGTACTTACCTTAAAAGGGGTTGATTCACCCCATAAAGGTTGTGTTCCTACTTCCCTGTGCACATGTGCTCATGTATTAAGTTCATAATTTTTTTTTTCACTCATAGTGACTTCTTTGCAATGAAATACATATATCTATGTTGTCAGAAACCCTAGTAAGCCCATCCAAGGTCAAACAAATACATATATATATATATATATATATATATATATATATATATATAATATATATATATATATATATATATAAAAGCTTGAATACTTGGATTTGATTAAAAAGATGCTTTGTTAAATTGTTAAAAACCATCTGGTTAAACGTAAAATGTTGGGTACATCGTTAAAGGATGTATAAACCTCAGGCAGGCTTCGCGAAGAAATTTCTGAAGACTGAATAATTCTTGTAATTGTGGTTGGTCAAATAGCTTTTGGGGCTACTTTGAGTGTGCAGCTACTGATGTCCTGGATGTGGACCGGTCCAAAAGAACCATCGTGACACTTTTTTTCCAATGGCCTACTCCTGCCACCCCGCTTTGATCCTCCTTTACCAGGTTGTATTGGTGAATGTATTTTCAGGAATAGGAGAGCCATTTCCAGATTTATCAACCATTCATTGTAGGTGCTGTTATAACTAGGTCCCTTGGAAGCTTCTGAAAAAAATATTGTTGCTGGTTGGATTGCTTTAAGAATGCAAAGGTAGGCACCTAATCGAGGATTTACAAGAGTCCCTAAAAGCATTTTTTTATACTTAAAAATATCTGAAATTTTCAATTGATATTTTTTTCTAAACCATCATCAGTTAAAGATGGTCCTGCTCCACATGCAACCTTCCTCTAATCTGTAGAGGAATATGACCTTCAGTATGGTAACTTGCTGGGAATAGGTGCAATATTGTTGTATCCTGAGACTTTTATACTTTATGTTCTCTTACATTTTTAAATTGCCAATGCTTTACCTAAATGTCTCATAGTACAGAATATGGTTGTAACCTTGAGCTCACTATATCCAAAGCATTTGCTATCACTGAATTTTAAGTGCCTCCAGAATCTGTATTTATGGATACAGCTTATGGCACAAATTTTCAATTCTATAAAATGCTAAGCAGCATTCATTCAAGCTGAATAAGGTTGCTTTTATGGATCTTTTTCAACTTTGGGGTGCTTCCTAAGCACTCTTATTCAGCCCATAACAATATGGTATTGGATTTTTTCTTCAGAAAAGCAGAGTTAAGGCTAAAGTTTGCTGGCTGCATGTAGTATTAACAGTCACCATTTAATTTGGCTTTGTTCTACAAATATAGAATATAGTGCAGGCATGCAATACACAAATTTCAATCTTTGAAAAATGACATTGGGCATAAAATAAATATTAGAATGATTTAAAGTTCTTAAAAAAAAGTAATGGAAATTAAATATTCTTTTGAAGGACACACTACTAGATACCAAAAGCTATAATTTCTCAAACACAAGTTACATTGGACATGAAGTCATTTAAGAGATATGTGGTGATGATAACACATTTCTCAATGGTGAATATGCTTTTAAATAGAGTAAAACCCATGGAGATTAAAGTAATTTTTACTTCATTACCATTTAAAACTTAATATTAAACACAGGCTCTTGATGAGAGAAATTAAATGAATCGGAATGCCTCTTATGATTGAGTAAAGAAGTGGTGTTTTTAACAGTTCAGGGATGATACATTCTAGTATTTCTGAATATGGATTCAGACAGAGATAGATGCTCATGTCAAATTATTGTAGAAGGGTTGGACTGTTATAGCTTCAGCTGTGAAAACATGAGTGTATCTCACAGAACGCTGTCTGCCATATGCGCTAAGCGCACACGCGACTCCGCTCTTTAGCACTGGCTGTGTAAGTGCATTTTTTTTGCTACTGCAGATAGCACAGAATATGACACGCACAACTTCTGAAGCTAATGTCAAACTGCTAAGATTTCCTTCAAATGGCTTACTGAAATGTTTCATGGGCTTACCTCCATGTTTGGTGCTATGTTAGAGCCCATCCAAAAGAGCTCTTGACAGACAGTTTTGCAACTTATGTGTCAGCTGGCCAGAGCAGCCCAGTTGAGCCAACAAGAGCATCCCTTTGATGCCAGATCCTAGGATCATAAATTGTTATAATTGGGAAAGACCTTTAAGATCATTGAGTCCGACCATAAACCCTTCAACACCATGCTTGCTAAAACATATCCTTAAGTACCTCATCTACACGTTTCTTGAACACTGCCAGGGAAGGTGACTCCACCACTTCCCTGAGAAGCCTGTTCCAATGCTTAACTACTCTTTCCGTGCAGAAATTTTTCCTAATGTCTAATCTGAACCTCCCCTGATGCAACTTGAGGCCATTTCCTCTTGTCCTATCAGTAGTTATTCTGGAGAAGAGATCGACCTCTGCCTCACTACAACCTCCTTTCAGATAGTTGCAGAGAGTGATAAGGTCTCCCCTGAGTTTCTTCTCTAAGTAACCCCAGCTCTCTCAGCTGCTCCTCTTAAAGTCCGTGCTCCAGACCCTTCAACAGTTTCATTATCCTTTGGACACGCTCCAGCACCTCCATGTCCTTCTTGTAGTGAGGGGCCCAACCTGAACGCAGTGTTCAAGGTGCTGCCTCACCAGCGCCGAGCACAGGGGGACGGTCACTTCCCTGGTCCTGCCGGCTACACTGTTCCTGATAGAAACCAGGAGGCCCTTGGCCTTCTCGGCCACCTGGGCCCAGTGTTGCCTCGTGCTCAGCCAGCTGTTGACCAGCACCCCAGGTCCTGTTCTGCCACGCAGCTCTCCAGCCGCTCTGCCCAGGCCTGCAGCGCTGCCTCGGGTTGTTGTGACCCCAGTGCAGGAGCCGGAGCTTGGCCTTGTTGAGCCTCATACAGTTGGCCTCAACCCATCAATCCAGCCTGTCCAGAACTTTCTGCAGAGCTTCAGCTCAAGCAGAACAGCTCTTCCTCTCAACTCAAGCCCCTCATGCAGATCATCAAAAAAGATCTTAAAGAGGACCAGCCCCAACACTGAGCCCTGGGGAACACTGCTCATGACCAGTCATCAGCTGGATTTAACTCCATTCACCTCTACTCTCTGGGCCTGGCCATCCCACTGGTTCTTCCACCTGCATAAGCCATAAGCTGCCAGCTTCTCCAGGAGAAGGCAGTGGGGGGACTGCGCCAAAGCCTTACCAAAGTCTTGGACAATTAGATGCAGATGGCAACACTGTAAATGGTAACACAGAAAAAGCACAAGTTGGTTTTCTGTTCCTTTTTATTGTGGACAGATAGATCAATCCCATATCCTTTTTCTGCTAATATCCACTAAAATCACACACTTTTAGATAACAATATTTTGAAAGTTGGAAAAGAGTTAACAGCTCGGGCATAATCACAGCAGTAATATTCCTTTAATAGGGGAAGGGACTGTAAATATATATATTCTACAATATGCCTAGTCCAAAGCCTGGATCTTAAGAGATAACATGTTTTGTTGGAATCACTTCTCTGGCTAAATATCTGCATCCAATATGATGCATTTATAAACCTGCTGATGCATCAAGTTCATTATCTTAGAGGAAACTTATTCCCAGGTCTGTAGTTCAGATTTAATACGTATTTCCACTCTAATAAAGAAAAAGCAAAACAATTTTTTGCACCTTCCTTTCATAGCTGGAGGCAAAGCTTGTTGGGAAGGGCCATGCAAGCCTGTCTTCCCTAGGAAACCCTATTCTGAGGGTTTGGGGTAACCTCAGCACCCTGTTTTTGATCATTTATTTGTGTTACTTGCCATCATTTGATCTTTAGTCTTACTTATGATATTCTACAGGAGTCCCTGTAGCCCTCCACGTAAATTCTCCGCAAAGCAAGAAGGGGAAAAAAACCTGCCAAGCTGGTACATATTAGCAAGGAAGAAAGTACTGTGAAGTCCACGATTAGCACCAGTGCCATATCAGAGGAAAATTAAAAATGCTTTGCTGGGAACAGAAAGGTAGAAACCCCAGGGCCCATGGGGGCTGCAGTTCTCACTGGGCCTTAACGAAGTTTTGAGTTGTTTTGGCTTATATTGACTCCCCCTCTGTCTTTTTTTTTTCTTCTTGTTATCCAGAGGAGAGATTAAACATTTTAAAAATTGGAATTTAAGAGGATTTAATGTGACAGTTTGGGGGACAGAAGGGGAGGATTGTTTGGGGTTTTTTTTGAGTGTATGTACTCCCTTGTTATAGTTCACTAGAATTTATTGAGTGTAACAGAAAATAATCTTACATTAGCTCTCGGCCTATCATTTGTGAAGCTATAAATAAAGTGAGATCATCCTATTCAGCTATTTTCAGCTGGTTCAGTAATGATACCCAGATCCCCACTAATGAATCCTTTCAAAATGCTGCATGAAATACCTAGGAAACAGACTACAAACAGTATAGATGTTAAAGAATACTCTTGGTTATTTTGTTGTTGTTTTTTTGATGATGGTGGGGTTTGTTTGTTTCTTTTCTGGAAGGACTGTGAGATGAGACGAACAGTTAGTACATCATTTATAGAAATACATTACAAATCATAATGGGACCCCAGTTTAATGAGAATCTTGCAGTGGTTCCATCTGCACCACATAGTGGCTCTGGATGTCTGTTTCACATAGTGGCTCTGGATGTCTGTTTCTTTTACTTGAACACCAACTGAAACAGAAAAATGTTCTTAAAGGACAAGCAGAATACAGAGTGAGACAGACTTCAACTTAAGTAATTATACCCAAATCCCTCCTTGCACTGCCCACTGGCATAGCAAGGCTGACCTTCCCTTTTAGGCTCATGTTCAGGCCAAAATAGGTTTCCAGCTTCCTAAGTTGCCACAGATTCTAGGGACTCTCAGTTTCCCTGACGTCCCATGAAAAGTCGGTGAGTAACCTGTCCTTTCTCATTGCTCTGGATCCAGCCTTGCAGTGCAGGCTTTCTGCTCCTGTCTCACACCATGCTGTAGAATCTGTCCCTGTCCTTGTGTCCCTCTGCCCTGCACTGCTCCATTCGGGAAGGAGCAATCCCCTCCTCTCTCCCGCTGAGGCTGCCCAGGACAGTGCAACGAGGTCCTGTTCAGCTTTGCTGCTCAGGCACCCTGTCTGACACGCCAGGCAATAAAGCGTTTACACAGCAGATTCTGAATGGATAAATGGTTCTAAAGCCATGCAAATACTTCATAGAAAAGTTTGTTTGTCACCAAAGCAAGTGGCTGTGAGGACTGTGAAACGGTCCTACGTTCAACTATAGCTTGTTTGCAGATTGTCTCTTTTTTGGTTAAAATATTTGAGTACGAAATATGGGAAGTGTTCCTAGAGGGGAAGAGATTTTAAGAAAACACCTTCACTATGTAGGTGGATTTGTGCAGTTTCCACAAAATACAACAAACTTGAAAAAGCAAACAAAACTAAATACCCTTGGCTTCTCTATCCAAGTACTTGATTAATTTTCCCATGTTCATTCTAGGGGCAGAGGTTTTTTGTTATTGTTGTTGGTTTTTTCCTCCTTTTAAATGGTTTTAGCCCTCTAAATGACCTCCAATCCTTGCTGGGCTGTTTGGAAGCTATGGAGCAAATAACACGATGCAGGAAACATTCTCATCACCCTTCCTGTCAATATGTGGGCTGCATGGACGGATGATTCTCCTGGCCACAAGGGCTATTATCAAATCTTGTAAGCAGTGCGAACCAAAAACTGGGAAAGACTGGCGTAATATTGTAAAAAACAATAAAAAAGTTATAATAATGATTTAAGAATGCTTTCAAATTAAATATGGTGTAGATGAGGAGGGAGGATAGATTTGTAATTTTCCATCTATATACTAATTAAAACTAGATTTTCTTAAGTTCTGGAGCCTTTCATGCAGATAGATCACAAGTTCTATGTCAAGAAATAATATAAAACTCTCAGAAGACTCAAAATAAAGCTCTTCAAACTAGAAACTGTTCCCTTTTCATCTTCAAAGTTGAAAATTGTTTCACACCCTTAGCTTCATGAAGTCTTCAGAACATTTAATCCTAATTAAGTTGAATCATTTTAGACATTTTAAGATACTTCAGAGTTTCAGAATATGTCTCTGAGATATTGCCATTCAGGAATGCAAAACAGCCTGCTTTCCCCACCTTCAGGTTGTTAATATTAAGATGTGGCACTGAATTCCCAACCTCCACTTTGGGGGAAGAGAGGTAAGGAGGGGGATCATATGAAATGACTGGCAAGTTTTGTATTCCATTCCCAATTCTGCCCATAAGACCATGGGCTATCTTATCCTCCTTATGCCTCATATTCCCCTTCTGTGCATATAGATAAAGGTATTTTCTCTCTTCATGGTAACATAAATCTGAATTCATTAATCTCCTATAAAACCCACAAGTGCTGCGTACAGCTCTCTTAGTAAACAGGGAAAAGGGTCATGTTATTCTCCTTCCTTCTTTCCTGTGTTTTTGAAGCCAGTGCTATTTCTAGGACAGCAGAAAAGCCCTCTGTGCTTCTGTCTCCCTTGTGCCTGGACCATCAGTGCCAATGTTAGGGCTCTTCCTTAAGAAAAGCTGTTTGGCAACTGTGGAGTGGAAGAAAGAGGAGCGTTATCTTTTCAATTAACTTCCAAAAAGATAAGTATTAGGTAACCGTTACTGAGCAAGCCATTTTCCAGTTCATCTACACTATTCCCTAAAGTGTGTCACTGATGTGTATGAAAATTCTTAAGAATGAAATATGAAAAGTGCGTTATCTTAAGGACAAGTAAATAAAATGATCAGCAAACAACTGACAAGACACGGAAATGTTAAAATGCTTTTGTGGATAAGGGATCTGAGTTTCATGGCCTAGTGGCTCCCCAGCGTGCTGTGCCTGGAAGTGGCGTGCCATGTTAAATCAGTAGGAGCAAACCAAAATAGGTCTGTTACCCTATTGGCTCACTTTCAGATCAAAACTTTGATGTACAACTTGCCATCTTAACTATACTAAAAATAACTGTATAATGAAAATAACCTCTGAGACCATCTAGAAAATGTTGTTTGCAACAAGGCAGGCTATGCACCTCTTTCCTTTGATCACAGCTTCATGTTCCAGATGTCTTCCTAGCAACATCACAGCTTCACCAGGCCGTTTCTACTGATCCCTCCATCATTCAGTGCAGCTCCACTTCGTGTAATAATAGAGCTTGATTTAATGCAGGTAATTGCCAGCTCCTGAACAGAGGGCTGTGTTACCATACACCTGAGACCTCCTGTTAATGTTTTCTGGTTTTCAAAGACTTCTCATTGCACAAAAGACCCTGGAAGAGCGTAAGGCACCACAGGGGAACTTTAACTCTGCATTTCTGATGTTCAAAAGTGACTTTAGTTTATTGTAAAGAGCAAGATATGCCCAAAGAGTTTGTTTAAGCAAAAAACTTGTTCTGAATAGTTAGCGGAAAACAAAATCATAACCAATTCAAATTTACCTCTGTGTACAAAGCAAGAATCAGACATAGACTAATCCATGGGGAATACAGACCTTTAATTAACCAATATTAGGTACTACTGTTCAAATTATGTACAGCTGAGAGCACTTCTCAGGCAGTAAAAGAATGGTGTATGTGAGAAGCAATTTGTGCAATTACTTCTAAATAATCCCACTTTGTAACAAGATGGTTTACAGGTTTCTTAAAAGCAGCTGAGTAAACATTACATTGAAGAAATAAACTCATGTCACTGTAAAATCAGGTAGCATATGCTGTATTTTTTGCAGTTTTTCCACTGCTAATTCCCTTTTAGCTTTCTGTAGCTACCCTGACCACTCCACAACTGTCCTTTGTTACTGTTACTTCAAAAACAGCCATATCTCTCTGGTACTCTGAATTTATCCACATGCAGATTAGGCTGCTCCATCTGCTGCATGCACAGGTAGAAGAGGAATATACAGTACTTTACTGACTGCAAACAACAGGCAAGAAGGAGGACCCAGGCAACTACAGGCCAGTCAGCCTCACCTCCGTCCCCGGAAAAGTGATGGAACGGCTCATACTGGCTGTTGTCTCCAGGCACATGGAGGACAAGAAGGTGCTCAAGAGTAGTCAGCATGGATTCACCAAGGGAAAATCTTGCCTGACTAACCTGATAGCCTTCTATGATGAAATGACCGGCTGGATAGACGAGGGGAGAGCAGTGGATGTTGTCTATCTCAACTTCACCAAGGCTTTTGACACCGTCCCTCACAACATCCTCCTGGGCAAGCTCCGGAAGTGTGGGATAGATGAGTGCACAGTGAGATGGATTAGGAACTGGCTGGATGGCAGAGCTCAGAGGGTGGTGATCAGCGGTGCAGAGTCTAGTTGGAGGCCTGTGGCTAGTGGGGTCCCCCAGGGGTCAGTCCTTGGTCCAGTCCTGTTCAATTTATTCATCAATGACCTGGATGAAGGCACAGAGTGCTCCCTCAGCAAGTTTGCTGATGATACCAAACTGGGAGGAGTAGCCGATACCCCAGAGGGCTGTGCTGCCATCCAGAGGGACCTGGACAGACTGGACAACTGGGCAGTGAAAAACCTCATGCAATTCAACAAGGCCAAGTGCAAGGTCCTGCACCTGGGGAGGAATAACCCCAGACACCAGCACAGGCTGGGGACCGAGCTTGTGGAGAGCAGCTCTGCGGAGAAAGACCTGGGTGTCATGGTGGACGACAAGTTGACCATGAGGCAGCAGTGTGCCCTCGTGGCCAAGAAGGCCAATGGGATCCTGGGGTGCATTAAGAAGAGCGTCTCCAGCAGGTCGAGGGAGGTGATCCTGCCCCTCTACTCAGCCCTGGTGAGGCCGCATCTGGAGTATTGTGTCCAGTTCTGGGCTCCACAGTACAAGAGGGATGTGGAGCTGCTGGAGAGAGTCCAGCGCAGGGCTACAAGGATGATCAGGGGCCTGGAACATCTGCCCTATGAGAAGAGGCTGATAGAGCTGGGCCTGTTCAGCCTGGAGAAGAGAAGGCTGAGAGGGGATCTAATCAGTGTATATAAGTACCTCAAGGGAGGGAGTGCAGAGGACGGTCATGGTCTCTTTTCAGTGTGGCCACTGATAGGACTAGAGGAAATGGCCGGAAACTGAAACATCAAAAATTCCATAGGAACTTAAGGAAAAATTTCTTAACAGTGAGGGTGACAGAGCACTGGAACAGGCTGCCCAGAGAGGTTGTGGAGTCTCCTTCTCTGGAGATCTTCAAAACCCGCTTGGATGCAGTCCTGTGCCACGTGCTCTAGGTGTCCCTGCGTATGCAGGGGGGTTGGACTAGATGATCTCTAGAGGTCCCTTCCAACCCTAAGCATTCTATGATTCTATGATTCTAACAGTATTAGGAGATGCAGACTTCACCAAAGAATAAGCTGATATTATCTGCCAGGGTTCAGGTGGGCAGAAGAGCTGGCTTTACTTCAGAGGAGTGAAAACACTGAATACATACATACAATGAAAAATATCTTTAAGCTTTTCTTTATATACTTTGAAGGCCTTCTGTATGCCCCAACATGTTTTCAAAGCCTGAGTTAGACATTCAAGGCAAATTTGTTTCCCCAGATAAGCAAGATCTACAAGTGCATCCAGCTTTTCAAGTACCTAACACCCAAAGAATTGCAACCTTTCTAAGCTCTCTGCAACACTGAGAAGTTGGAGCAAGAATTATATTTTCTGTGTACAACGTACAGACTTTTTTCCCTTTGAAGACACTTGAATAAATCAAGCAAAACTTTTCCTATTTTAATATTTAAAGAAACATTCTTTAAGTAGTCCCTTATTCCTGTCTCATAGCTCTCTTCGGGCTAAAGGAAGTTTTTCAATGTTTTTTCTCTCCAGTACTGTAGCCCTAAAACATATTTCATCATGCGTATGCTACCTGCACATGAAGTCTTTAACTGGAAGTTCAGCCTAAGCCTTTTGCAGCGCCCTTGTAGATAGATAGGAGAGCAACAGTGCACTTACATTGTTGAATCCTGAATAGTTGGGCTTGCCTGTCCAGCTTTTATACATGTTGCGAAGTCATACCTATGCGGTGGGTAAGGATGTAGGATCAAGTCCTTAACTATGTACTCCAGGGATTCTATTGCATGAGAGAATTAAAAGAAAGGCCCTACTGCAAAAACATGGCAGGTAGGCAGGAGCTGCCAGAGAGCCATGGATAGCCACTAAGCTTCCTGCATTCAATGTCAAACTTACAAAATTGGCTGCTGCTTCACTTTCTCCATGCTTTTGTAGAAAAACACCTGGGACGAAAGTAACCTTGGTCAGTTGGGGGCCAGCCTGATAAATGGCTGGTTGGAGAGAGCCCGTAATGCTGCTCTCAAGGGATCGAGCAGAGGCAGATACTGCTATTGGGACAGTTTCATGCTTAAATGGTTTGATTTTCACAGTTTGAAATTAACTCTACATCTCTTTATGTAGCTTATTTTATTCATTTTTTTTTATTCAGGCAGTTTTGCTCCTTCCCATCCCTCAAAGACAAAATGGTCCACAAAAAGACTTGTACACTCAGAAGTTCATTTCTTTTTCTGAGTTGGTTATGTGGTCTAGTAAGAATGACCACATATAAATATATATCCTTGCTGTGGTCACAGCTGGATGATATGTGTGCTCCATGCGATATGTGTCCATCCTTTAGGAATACGTCCTATCTTACTAGGATGCCCAAATTACAGGAACATAAACTAACCTAATACAAAGTGCACAGCATTCACATCAAGCTGCCAAGGTGACTCTCACTTTTTTTTTCCCCTCACAGATTTTTTATTTTTGACTGTTAGTAATTTCAGGTATGAGCACTTAGCAAGAATGCAAACATTTAACATAGCTGCTCTTGTGGCAGCAAGGCAATGAAATTTTGAGGGGTTACTGGGAGATGCAGTTTCTTTGAAATGTGGTGCTGCAGCTGTGGCTTCCAGATAAAGGGCCAATTTGCCCACAGGTTTTTGCCAGCAGTAGTTAACACGAATTTCTGGCAAAGACCCCAACTTTGTTTCAAAGACAGAGACCACAGGGAGTTTGCACTGCCTAAGTCATTCCAAAACAATAAAAAGCCTTTTTTTTCCAAAAATCCTTTAGCCATGCTTTATTGTAGTTTTTTGTATCTATCTGTCAAGGCAGCTTATACTATCAGCCCAATGGATGGACGCTAACAGGACAGTTGTACCTGAACATTCATTTATGATTCCTGTTTGGGAGCTATCCCCTAAAACACCTCACAATTGTTTAAAATCCTTCTGTCTCCTGAAACACTTAAATTGCTCTGATTGGTGTTATTACAAATCCTTCTCAAGATCACTCTCCAATGCAGATTAAATGAAGTGAAATCTGCTGACAAACTTTCATTAAAAGTAATGACCACAGCTAAAATTGGGCACTACTTAAAATGTCATGTGTATGTGCATTAGGGAACTTTCCATACAGCTCTTCTTTCCTTTTGTTTGCGTTCATGAAACGACTGCAACAGCCTTCACCAAAAAAACAGGTACAAAAAACAAACTGAAGACCTTGCGCAAAAATTCCCAATTTCTGGAGTACTGGGTCCCAGTTCTGGTGTCTTGCCACATATTCAGGAGCAAACTTGAACATTGCTTTAGATTTACCAAAAGCTTTCTCCGGCAAATCCAGTCCGACCAAATACTCGTAAGATGCATGGGTAAGCTCATGGGTTGAGATCTGTGTTTATGGGCACAAGGATTCATCTCAGATTATATGATGAGAAGAGGATTCATGAAGCCATGTAAGTCAAAATTTTAGACTTACCTTTTTTTTTAAAAAAAAAAAATCTTGCAAGCATCATAGTCCAGTTTGGGAATCACAGCTCTAGTTTGGAAGTAACTAACATAAATAATAAAACGTTAGGATGTCATAAGAAACTAGTTTCTCAACTAAGGCACTAGCCACTTCAAAGTTACATATAACGTTATCTTAAACACGGAACTGCCTACTGCTCTTTAAATATATGTGAGAAAATTTGTTTTTAGTACTGTAAATTCAATATGTTCTCCAACAAACATTGAAAAAAAAAAAAGAGTCAAAGAGAAGCTGTGTAATACTGACATTTTTAGCACTAATATTCCATTTTAAGATAAATCTCTACTGACAAATGACTTAATAGCAAAAATCCCCCAAGAGAAGGATTTCCTAGCAGAAGTGTTGCTGGAGACTGGAATGCAAGTATCACAATGCCTGTAAGCAGATTATTACTGCATCCTTGGTAGAGAATCATCATGCTGTGAGAGATGGAAAAAAATTATGGCAGGTCAGAAGACTGTGAAATATGTGCCCTCTCTTCTCCTACCGTCCCTTTAATTATTGACACCCTGTCAGTTAGGCCCTATGGTACAATGAATAAAAAAACAGCATCCCAACTGGAGAGTTTTTTTCCAAATGAAATACTGCCATCTTGAGGCACACAATGTTTCACGTTCACCAATCTGCAGGAATTCAGATGCTCAGTAGATCATCACCTCAGACAAAGAAAAGCTTGATGCTTTCACCAACCAAAGGATTAACACAAGACGGAAAGGGTTCTTAAGAGGTCACCTACCTTAAGGCAGAGTTAACACTTTCTAAATACACTCAGCTAAACCTGCAAGGAAAACATCCAACTATTTCTCTAGCTGCAATACAAGATCAGCAATGAATATAATCATACTTGAGCCTGTAAACATTTCCAGAAATACAGGATATATGTTATTAAATACAAATGCAGATCACTGTAGGATGACAGATTAAACTATTACAGTTTGAGTGGGGGCAGAGTATACGAGTGTCACACTCTTTTTCATTTCTTCCAATAAAGTAGAAATTTAAGATGGCATTAGAGCGTCACATTAATATATGTTCAGAACTAATTAGAAAATGTAATTTACTTCGGGAAACAGATTGTTTCATATAGACTACTCAAGAATTCAGCAGAGCAGTAACATTTAGCTTTCTTTTCCCTCTTACAGTGCCCTGGAGCTGTGTTGACCTACTGTACTCAACCATAAAGACCACATAACAATTTAATCAGTGCAACAGTTGAAATGAAGATTATCTCTGTCTTTAGGTAGCTCTATTTCTGGGTTGACGTAAGAAGTTGTTAAGTCTTTAATTTAAACACCAAAACAGAGGATTCTTAAATTCTTAGTTATTCTTAAGTATAAAATCAGATACTAATATTTTCCTCAAAATAATTTTTCATCATGCAAATGATTGCTGCTATCTTACTGTGCCCCGGGGTATGATATGATAGTATTATATTCATTATCAACAAATCAGAATTCCAGAAAAAAATAAACAAAAAAAAAAAAAAAAAGAAGAGCAGCTGCATCCTGCCTGCTGTTTTCAAACAATTATACAACTCAATTAAAATGAAGTAGGCTTTTTATATTACTTGATATCCTATGTTTCAAAAAGTAAAATTCCAGCTGATGTTATCACAAATTTTATGCTTTGTGCTGTTTTCTTCTCCCCAATTAATCCTGAAAACCTCTGCGCTAAGATTTGCATCTCCACCAAGTTTTCAGAATAACGGCCATGAGGGATTAGTCCCCCTCAAATTCTGTTTCTTTTCTGGGCTGACTCTAAGACTCTAATGGTTCTGTCCTACCATTTTTCCAAATGTCCTTCTGCTATTTCTGCTTAGGCATTTTCATGTCAAAGATCCAAGACTTCTTCTAGTCCCTCCTATACTCCCTTTTCTAATTTCCTTGCATTATAGACAAACTAGTAAACTAAATGGAGCTTGCAGGTGTTCAATAATTCCTCTAATTAGTTCTCTTGGGCATCTCCTTGCATTACTGGAAGGTATGTTATATGGCACGTCAATATTGTTGAATTATCTTATCAGTTAGAGTTTTCATAGCCCAGAGGAATTGCCTCCTGGTCTTTAAGGAGCAAGAATTCAAGATTGTTGCTGAGTCTGCCTCTCCCACAGAAAGGAGGTACATACTTCTTCTGATCCTTAGTAATTAACATTTAGCTCTTTGAAATATGAAAAAATTGACAGTTTAAATTGTTGTAAAGAAAGCCAGTAGCAATTAAATGTGAATTTGTAATATCTCAGAAACTCAGAAAGTGCTACTGATGATTCCATTCATTTGTTGTGGGTTGCGGGATGCAGGAGGAGTAAAGTGTTTGTATGATGTATTAAAGGCCAAGGACTTCAAAGGTTTCTGCGGACTTTCATTTAAAACTTTATAATGACAATTCCTTTCCTTCCTGTTTTCTGTGATAAAGTATTGGAGTGACCTAAGGAGTCTAAGATCTAAGACTATGGTTCAAGGACTCATAACCTGTGATATCTTTACCATATCTGATATAATTACCACAGGCCTAAATAAACTTTCTTAATCACCAAACATTCATCATTAGAAAAATCATACACAATAAAGATGAATTATTTTGCCAAAATACTGCTTGTGAAACACCTACACCTACACCTGTTCTTTGCTCAAATGGTCCTAGAAAACATAATGTTTCAGTCAGTTACTGAAATGAAGGGAACTGACAGTCATCCAAGTTCTTTTTTCCAGCTACAGAATTGGGTGAAAATCTCAACATGACTCTTAAAAAGTAGCTCAAGTAGCTCACACTTTCACTGGGTAAAAGTACAGATAAATTTACATGCCCAAAAGCATGCATAATTGCAGATAAAAAGAGAGGCTGCAAGACTAGTCATTTCCAGACACGATCACAGTAATTTCATGCACTTAGGTAGGTGCTAGCTTCCCAGATAATTTACACACTGGGCTCTGTCACTTCCAGCTTCATGCATGTGTACTGCAAAACACTGTGCAAGGCATCTAGCTTTACACTGGAGTGAAAACATGTTCTCCTTGCATAAATCTGAAAAAGCTTCTTTGTGGTTGTTTTAAACTTACAAATAAGAATTTAGTTCTGCTATTTTATCAGTGAGGTAAGTATATGCCTACTCCCACTTCTCTTCTGTAGGAAATAAATGAAAATTAGGTTCCCCAGTCTTACCTGCTCTTCTTTTGAGAGCTATCTGAGGTAAAACCTGCTGCGTTCACAGCTTCAACCCACATCCAACAGAGAGCAACGACTGTCATGATGTGCACCTTCCACCCCCTCCAACCAAACAGGCTCACCTGAGTTTTTACTCTAGGGCCAGCAAAACCAGATGAAATGATAAAACCACTGCAGAGGTCTACTTTGAAGCTAGAGGATAGTCATTCTCTTCCATTTCCTTTTTCTTCCTTTCCTATCTGTGATGCCCATACCAATACTTTTGCAGGGTAGTACAATGAACCATATCTCTCTTACTGCTTTGTAAGCTCTTACAGCTAATGCATACCCTCCTCCGTGGAAAAGACAGGGTGTTCACATAGGCACGTGCTGCTGCTCTTTTGGATGACAGGGTGGTATGATTGCCAGTGCACCCCAGTCTGCCAGTGCCTGCAGTCTGCTGCAGTTACAATTAGCCGGCCGAGCTTATCCCGTGGCCGAGGGAGATGGGCAGCACAGGCCTGTAGGCCAAGCCCTAGGTGCAAGGCAGCAACATGGCACAGGCCTGCACTGCTCACGGTAACTGCTATGCAGGCCACGAACACCTCGATGTGCAAGGGCCCTGATCACAACCTCTGCAGTGATCATGGGATCACTACACTGTTCCACTGGGTTTCTGTTGTCTCCTATGGAAATATGGATGAAGGCAAAGGATCTATGAAAAGGATTTTCTTCACTTTCCACTGGCCTCTGCTAATACTTCTGGGATCTTGACTAAGATACTCTGGAATGACTATATATTCCAGACAGCATTACATTAGCTGCTCCAGGTTCTCATCGTCTCACCAAACATGAATTTAACATAGTAGTCATCCAAATAATCTGTTACAAATGAAGTATTTTGTAGGTAATGTAACATGTTATAACAATAATATTGAGTATTGGTCACCAAAGAGCATGCAGTTGCACCCAGCAGCCCCAAGCAACTTTGCAGTGACCCTTTATATAAAATTACTTTTTTATAAAATTGACCTCTCTACTAGATTCAATTTTATTTAATCTCTTTAACTAATTAGTATTCTCTCTGTATGTGAAGCAGGCACTCAGGCTTCAGATCTTTACTATTCCATGTGATCATTTCAAGCTATATAGCTTAAAAGCTTTGTTTTGACAGCATACTTTCATTGTACCAATACCATACATGTGTAAACCTCCCTGATGCTTTGACTATACACATCCTGCTTGTTTAGTCTATTATCTCACTGCCTATCAGTCATAAGTGCAAGCACCCCGCCACATCAATCGCATAGCTGCAATAATTAAACTTCCTGTTTTTCAGGTTTTTTTAAGTGTGGTTTTAGCCTGCACTGAGGTAAAAGGAAATGCAAAGCAGTTAATACACTGAAGCCAAAGGAACAAGATTTCACTAGTCGCAGAACTTCGCAAACTAAGTTGCAGGGGTTTTTTGCTAACTATAGAAGGAAGAAATTAGAAGTTCAGCTGAAAGCAAGCAGGTGGTTTCCAATCACAAACAAGCGATATTCTAGTGTATTTTCTCCAGGGATGTAGTAAGATCAAGAAACACAATGGTCTTTAAAATGCAGCTTGATAAATGCCATTAACAAGATTGTGCAATGTAACTATTCACGGTGGCAGAAGATGAACTGACACTAGCAGCCGCTTCCAAACCTATATTTTTATATAGATTCTGCAAAGAGTAAAACTTAATTTATACAATATTCCCAGCTCTTCAGAGACATAACTGCCCATAAGGTGCCTGGAAAAGTGAGGCTTATCTCTCTCTTGAGTTTTCTCGTTCCAGCAGATACCACAACTATATTGCTTTGATGAAAATGTTGCAAATTATCAATGCTATAATAGTCAAATACACACACATATTTTGATAACAATGTTACAACAGATTGTTATAAAAAACAATGAAGACAAAAGATTAAAAAATTTAATATTTGGGGTATTTTATACCAATACCAGGAACAATTTTTGGTCTATTTTTGAGTGTACCTTTTCTAAAACCAAAGTGGAAATTCTGCTCTCTCTTTTCATCTTTTTCTTAGTGGTATTCCTAACGCACCACTTAAAGAATAATTTATCCTTTGAGAACGTGTTTTCACGAAGAAGTAATTTTAAGAACCATTTATGCAGTCAACCGGCTATGGCAACAGGACCAAATATCTTTTATTTGGATCTGGCTTCCTACAAGCAAATCCTGAAATCCGGATGAACATGCACATCTGGGTATCAGGGTCAGATACAACCTCACAACTCGTTCTCCTTCCTTAAGTACAATCCTAGTTTTGGGTCATCAATATGTATACCTTTTTCAAATACGCAAAGAGATTACTTCGAAAAATGTCAAAATATATTGCTATATATGAGTACACCTTTAGTGTTATAAACTGAAGGATTCTTACTGCTTAATGTCTGCATTATGATTTCTGAGCAGTTTCTATGTTTGCAACAGTACTGGTTGTATGACTTTTAATTTCATAAAATATAAGCAATAGCAATGAAGAAATTCACTATTGTTTATACCTTCCTGCTTAAATTAATGCCATGAAGGCTGCACAGCTGATAAGAATGTCTGACAATGTAATACTTCATTCTGCTGCGACAGCACTTACTGTGCTTGCCATGCATGAAGCAATAGTGACGCCCAGTGTTAAAACCATTGCATTGACTCCAAGCGCTCTCACCTTTTTGTTTCTCATTTGTTGTTCAATATTGTTGTCCAAAATTAGTTCAGTCTCGCTATCAGAAAGAGAACAGTCTACTTTCTTGAAACAGAAAAGTTCTAGAGGTGTTCTGCCTAGAATTTTAAAATGTTTAAGTATTACAAGCAAAAGCTTATTTATGGTACTTAAACCATTCACCAGGGCTTAATCAGGTTGCATTAAATTTAAATAAACGAATTAAATATGAAATAAATTTGAAATAAATGAATTTAAACATTCAGAAATTGTACAGGATGGAGTTAAAGAGTTACAACAATGAACAGAACCTGGCAATCTCCTGCGGCCTATAAACATTGCAAATCCTCAAGAAACTTTGAAGTCTTATTTACTGGGGAGATACAGATGACTAGACACAAATATGGATGTCTAAGTAATAGAGATAATGGAAAAAAGAAGAGTGTGGATAGCATAAATGTGAATAGAGGTTGCACCTCTATCTGATGCCTAAAGGCATCAATCCCTGCCCCTGTGATCGGATGCCTGCCCCAGGGTCTGCATCCAGCTGCTCTTGAAAAAATGTTCATCACGTGACCAAAAAACGTGATTCAGAAATCAAGGGTGGAATTGGGTCAATCCTGATTTTGGCAGAGTGGTCAGGTAACAAATTCATTAACACTTCAATACATTTTTTTTTGTTCTGACTCAGTGAATTGAAACATCACTGTCACAGATGGACAGGGAAGTAGAAAAACATACATGGAGTGTTAGTAAAAATCAGAAGCTATTTATGACTTTAAACACTTGATATGGGAAGTTGCAGTCAATAGGGAAAACCCCTACCTTACAAGTTTTCTTGCTCTTGCAGAACAATTCTGTTCTGCAAAAGGCATTAATTAATATTTTTTTATAATTTTGTCACTGTTCTGTCATTATTATGTATTATTTCACAATTTTTCTATTATCTGTACTTCTATGCAAATTGATGTTTGTTTTTTTAAATTGGTAATTAAAAAAGCCTAAATGTATTTGGATCCATAAAGTACTTTACAGGGAGTACTTCTATATGTGGTTGTGATATATAAGTTGACGATTTGTTCTTAATCAATGTAATACACGTGGTACTTTTGAAATCATATTTTTTTTTACTAGGTGAGATACCTTAGAAAGCTCCAATATAATGCCTCTACACCTGACAGAATTGGTATCAGATTAACTGAAGAATAGTTATCACTGATGCAATGACCTGTTCCCCCTACCTTTTTTTTTTTTTTAATATTGCCATAGCCACACTATTCTCACTATTCTTTCAATCTTCTTCAAGGTCTCCATGTTCTGCTTTCGATCAGAGGGGCTGCAGGAAGGAGCAGGTTGTAACAAAACAAAACACTCTCCTGCCAACGCTTCCCATTCAAAGCCCACAGATATATACATATATATATACATATATGTACACATTTATATATACATGCATGCTTGATTAATAGCCTGATGAGTGTCATGATGAGCCTCATGAGCTTCATCAGTCGATATGAAAATACTGTATTTATTTTTAATTTTCAAACAGAATACCCCTACACATTGCAATGTAATACACATACTCAAACATACACCTGGAGATTCTTACTTTGTCTATTCAATTACAGCCATGTAATTTATATAGTCATGTATTTTTTCATGCAATTTACATTTTACCGTATTTATATGTGTTGCACTTTCTTTAGAAAATCCCCCCAAACGAGCAACTAGATATTCTTTTATATGCTCATAATAAAATTTTCTTATTTTCAATACTTAATCTATACTAAGCACAGAGCTGTCTCACCTGGAAGAATGCAGGAAAGAACACTTCCAATTCTCTCCTTGCTTTTATAACCAACCGCTATACTATAGATATAATTTTTTAGTATAGCTCTAATATAAATAATCCTTAACTACGCAGTAACTTCTACAGGTAAGTACAGGTTTATAATACTTATTTTAACCAAATTTACCATCAACTATTACCAATTTTGTTAAATTCATTTTAAAGTGAATAATAGAGTGAAAGGGAGTTGGAGAAGGGACAGCTTTTTATCTCCCTAAATCTGCTTGGCACTTATGGGTTACAAAAGAAGTATCAGTAGGAAGATTTAAAATATAAGATAATTGCATGTCAGTGTAATATACGCTAAGTTTTTGTCTTATCTTCTGCAGTGAAACTTCTGGTCATCTGTAAGATATGCTTGTTAAAATGCATTGCTTGCTAACACCATGAGCTATGAAGGTTGCAAAGGCTGAGAATCCTCCCTAGAAATTTTAGGAAAGACAAAGGCATATAGAATTATATGGACTAAACCTAAATAGAAAGGACAGATTCGGTCATAGAAAACGAGAAAGGTAATTAGATCAGATTTTCTTTAAGATCTCATGTGACGGGAGCTCTGGCGGACACCATAATACAGATGTATACTGATACAAATCCCAACATGCAATTATATTGTAGATAAGGATAAGGATTTTGATTACACAAATCATAATCCTAAATGCCTGACTCTCAGTCAGTAGAAATGCTCAGTGGTTTCAGCTCTCCATATATTCTTAATGTATGTTGAAATAAAATTTACAGAATCATCCTGTGAACACATCTTAAGTCTTAAATAAGTACTCACAGATGAGATAACACAACATAATACCTAAAATTGTTTATTTACCTCAAAATTTTATTTCCTTAGTTTCTAACCTGTCCTGCATTGACAGTCAAACTCATTTTATGTATCTCATGCTGGAGCAAACATATTACATATATTACACTGAATCGGCATAAGTTCTGCATTTTTTTTTGTGGTTCTAATACCTGCCAATAAAACTACCAGCTCTGCTTTCATTTTTAGGGCCAAGATGTTACTAGCTAAGTGACAAATGCACTAGCTAAGTGATAAATGAGTATTTTAAGAAAACTGATCATTTGTTGTCTTAGTTTTGTATCTTTTATGCTAAAGACTTTATAGCAACAAAAGATCAAATTCAGAGACTGAGCTTTAGTATGTAGGAGAAAAATGACAAACACATATAGGGAAAGTGTTCTGAAGGTGAAACTCCTTAAAAGAGGTAAGACTAGAAAAGATGATAAAAGAGGTAGGCAATTCACAGCATAATAATCATGTATCAACATAAGTGTTAATCAAAGCAGGTTAGAAAGGGTAACCTTGGTTATTCATCAACATTGTATAATATAAATTCATGGAAAAAAACCCATCCCTCTCTGTGCCCTGTACATCTATCCATCCATCTCAAAATCATGTGACAACATGTATCAGACATAAAACAGACATTCAGAGACACCTGCCCAGATTTCTGCAGAAAACAGCAGTAAGTGTGCAGGTAAGCAAAGACTGCATTACAATGGCTATTTGGAAGTTGCAGAGCCAACTTTGATTGGGGGATTTATTCTGAATGCTTGACATGACAGGCATGTGGTTGGAATGATTGACTCAGACTTTCATGTTCTTTTAATGTTGTTTTTTTTTGTTCTTACTGATATTAATGTTTGAAAACAGGAAAAAAAAAATCTGTGTTTTTGCCAGAATGAACTACCGATTATATCTTCAATGAGTTGTAAACTCAGACAAAATGTTCTATTACTCTATTTTTTATCCAATGGTGTAATAGTATTTTCCTCAAAGTGAACATGTCCTTACTGTCCTGGTGCAGACTAACACTACAGGTAACAATAATAATCATAGCATCTCAGGTGTTTTAATCCTCACATCATTTATTCCTGAGCAAAGCACCAGAAGATCGGGTTCACGCAGTGCATTGCCACTGCTGCCACGCTTTGCTATTTAATAGCAGTACTAAACTATGTATGTCCGAACTATAATTTGTCTCCTCTTTTCACTAAAGGCAACTCAGGGAGAGTATTATTAGAAGTGTTGTGGCCTGTATCTGCAAAGAGGCCCATGCTGCTGTGCAACGAGGGACAGCCGTGCCCTTGAGCCAGATGCGAGCAGCTACCAGAGCAGCGTGTAGACGGACCGAGGCCCCGTCTGGGCCTTGATCCTTGTGAGCAGCGGGAAAACGATAGCTGCAAAGGAAGGACGGCGAAGAAGCTGTAGTTTCTGAAGACACGCACCTTGGGGCAAGTCCAAGCACATATCAACGGGTCACTGCCCGCCTGCGGTCTCGCACCGACCGGCTCCTGTGGGCAGGCGCCCTGCTGCCTTTCCTTACTGGCACTGCAAGTGTCTCCCCAAAACTCCGAAGCACTCAAAACAAAACAAAACAAAACAAAATAAAACAAAAGGCGGCTAACACCCTGCTGTGTGTCACGCTCGTAAGAGTGCCCGCACGCATCAAGATGAGCTGTATTTGCAAAGCGCGGCGCTCCGCACAGCTGACAGCGCGGCAGCAGCAGCCGCAGAGCTGGGCACGCACTCACGCTTTACCCATCTACTCGCTCCCGCCTCTAACGCACGTTGGCACACGCGGCGCAGCACAGCGAGCCGCGCGCACGTGCACAGCCCGCGCGGACACCCGCGCGCCCGTCCCCGCTCCGCTCCGCCCCGCGCGCTGCCCCGGGGCAGCCTCCTCGCGCCCGCGCCTCCTCCCCGCCGGCGGGGGCAGCAGCGCGGCCGCCCGTCCCGGCGCGAGGTCAGGGCGGCGGTAGCGGAAGCTTCTCCCGGCTCCATGTCCCGGAACCAGCCCCGCCGCCGCTGCCGCCGCCCCTCGGTGGCCGCCACCCGCCGCTGCCGCCGCCGCGCCGGCATCATGGCGGCGCCCGTCCCCGCCGCCGCGCGCAGGTGACACCCCCGCGGGCCCTTCCGCGGGGGCCGCGGCGGCCGCGCGCTCCCTCCCCGCTCCCCGCGCTCTCCTATATGGGCCACCTGCTCTCCCGGGAGGCAGCCAGCCTGAGCCGGGAAAGGGGCCGCCGCTGCCGCCGCGGGAGGAAGGTGCCGCCGCGGAGCCGCAGCTGCTTCCTGCGCGGGCCCTGTATGCTCTGCTTCATCGTGCACAGCGCCAGCCCGCCCGCCCCGGAGCAGCCGCTGCCCGGCACGGACCCGCTGCTGCTGCCGCCGCCGCCCTACGCGGCCCTCGGCGCCGCGGAGCAGCGCGCCGCCCGCCGCCTCCTCCGCCTGCCGCCCGCCGCCTGGCAGCCGCGCGGCCGCTGCCAGCGCCTGCTGCTCTCGGGCCTGCTGCCCTCGCCGGTGCGGAGCCTCCTGGGGCCGGCGAGGCCGCCCGGCGAGGCCGCCGCCGACATGGTGTGCAAGCGCAGGGGGGCCGGCCTGCCCGCCTGCCCGCCCTGCAAGCAGCCGCGCTGCGGGGCCGCCGCGGAGCCCGAGGCCGCCGCTTGCCAGTGCCCGCCGGAGCCGCAGCTCTGCGCCCTGCCCGCGGCCGGCGGCGGGGGCGCGCAGCCCCGCGAGCCCGCGAGCGAGGCCGGCGGCGGGGGGCAGCCCGCCTCGCCGCCGCCGGAGGAGCCGGGCGAGAGGGAGCGCGGCGGCGCGGCGGGCCGCGAGGAGCCGCGGGAGCAGCCCGGGGACTGCTGCCGGGAGCCGCCGCCGCCGCCCGCCGCCGGCATCAACCAGCTGCCGCCCTCCATCCTGCTCAAGGTGCGTGGCGCCGCGCGGGCCCTGCGGCGCGGGGGCGGCCGAAGGCGGCGCGGGGCTGCGGGGCCGGCACGGCGCCCCGGCGTTGAAATAACTCGTCCGCGTTTGGGAGCGCCCTTGAGCACCCTCGGGCGAGGTTTCACCCGCTCTGTGGCTCTCCCCGTCTTACTCTCTTCTAACTTCATGTGAAAGATCAGGTCTGCATGGAAATGAACTTCTTTCTTGGGCGAGGGGTAGTTTGGGGTATTAGAGCGGCTTTGCCCTGGGGTGCGGCAGCCCGTGTCGGCGCGGGCGCGGGAGCGAGCGCTGGCTCCTGCGGGCCCGGCGCGGTGGGCGCAGCGCTCACCCCTTCGGACAGGGCTGTTAGTAGCGCGTGTGTCAATACTGGCATAGCGGCTGGTGTGTTTTTATTTTGTATTTCTAAGGTATTTGTAACTTTTCAGGACTGTCTAATTAACTTGTGACTGGTGGGGTATTTGGCTTCCAGTTCCGCTCTTTCTGTAATCGTTTTGAAGAAGTCTGAGTGTGTTGGTTGTAGATTCTGGAATTAAAGACAAACTCTTTTTTTTTTTTTTTAATCTTCCTTTCAATCCTTAAGAAGAAATCTGTCTATTTTCTTCTCACCCTATTCTTCAACTTCAGGTTTCCAACCATTTTCTTAATACAAGGTCTTAAAGGCTCTAATGTACTGGCCTTTGGCCCTGTTGTTTGGCACAACATTCCAATCGTACTCCAAAGATAGTATTTTTCTGTAGGATGATGGGAGAGAGTTATACCCTGAATTTCAGATAGTTTTTCACGCTAACAAGTGGAGACACAAACTTTAACAGTGAGGCAAGAGAGTTTAACCTCAGTAGTTTCAGGGGCTAGATCTCGGTTTGCTACCCAGGTCTGCTGCCTCGATTCCCACCTGCGCCGCTGGGGCCTGCGGCTCCGTGGTGCTCGTGGAGCAGCGGCTGTGGTTCTGCTGGCGTGGTCTGTGCGCGAGCAGCAGACAGACCTGCCTTCACTCTGTCTCTTCAGTGAAGCTTTGTAGGGACTCCTGAATCACGAGTGGGTGCAGACTGCTTGGGCTGTGTTCTGTTGTCCTCACTGTGGTCGTCAAACTTAGCTTGACCTGCAGATCGTCGGCTGGGCACTGCTGACTTCAGGAAGTCTGTGGTGTGTAATGCCGGTTAATTTTGTTCAGCTATCCCATTAAATATTTACAAACAACTGTTTTGCTTATCACTTGGTCACAAAAACATACATCAAAAATATTGCAGAGAGGGCACACATTCATCTTGAGGCTTTGCAGAGGAGGGTGAGGTGTCACAGAACTAAATATGGGTAATTTCAGTATGCTCTCTTTAAAAGCCCTGAGGAACTATAGACTATAGATTACTCATCCTGACAGTAGCCTAGACAGATGTAGGAGCAAACAATTAAAAAGATCCATATGTAAACATATAATGCAGGAGTTCACAACATTTTATTCTTATTCTGTGTGTTGCTGTCTCATGTTGGTTACTCTTTCACTGGCAGCAGATCCTGGTTTACCACGTTTTCCAAGGAGGTGCTTTGATGTTCATGCAGCACTGTTTTTGGTTGGAAATAGACTTGGGTATCTCTGAGACTCTGTGACCCAGAGGAGAGGATGATTTACAGACAACTGCAAGTGCTAAAAACAAGTATTTAATAAAACCCTATTGATTTAATACTCAAAGTAACTGATTTTGAGAATCAGAATAGCATACTGTCCTGTTAGTAAAGTCTTCGTCATATTTCTTTGTAATATTTCTGTACTTAATTTAAGAAGTGTGGCTGAGAGGAAAGTAATTTAAAAGTGTTTGGAAGGGGAAGATACAGGGGAGTTGTTAATATTTGTCTATTGCACCAAGAGAATGGTCCAGGAAAAACTGCTATGACCCCAGCTATTTATATTTTTCTATGACTTGGCTGATGACAACATCCTTAGTTAAGAGTATTCTGAAGCTTGGGGAAGGTGCCAAGTAAAAGGATGTGGCCGTATTAGAGGATATGATTAAAACTCAAATATGATAAATAGATTTAGAGCTGTTTGACTTTCACATTGATGGTTTTTGAAGTATTGGCAAACAGAAGCAAATCCCCTTCTTGCCTTTCTCCTTTGTTGATTTAATAGCATTGCAAAGAAGGAACTGGTGTAAAAAGTGATAGAAGGCAGAAAGACCTTTTTGATATGTAAGAGAAGGTACTGGAAGTGCAGGACGCAGAAAGGAAGTTCTGATCTGCTTGTTACTTGTAAGGCAGTGCTGCGTGAGGCTGCGTGCGCTGGGCTCTCCTCAGTGATCCCACAGGTAGAATGAAGAGGATGTGGAGAGCGCTAGAGCATGTGGAAACATGGCCTGTGACAATGGTCTGGAGGCTCTTTTTTGTCTAGAAAAAGAGGAGTAAGATGATTCAGATGCGCACCTCTGGTATGAGGAAACTGGTAACAGATGTGACTGTTTCCTGTCCTTTGCGATACAGCAAGAAAGAATAGGTTTACCTCATTTAAATCTCTCTTACATCAAATATGTAAAATGACATTGCAAGAACATCCCAGTCTTGTAAAATATTGTTTCTCTTCTCTGAGCTTATGGGAGGCATATAGTGTGCGTATATGGGTCTTTGTTTTTTTTAAAGAAGTGGAGTGTCCTTGTTGGTTATCAGCATTGCTTTAGGTACACTTGAGCTTACTTCAGAGCAGCAAAAAACTCCAGACTAGATTACTTTTTTCCGATTGTCTTTATCATTTTGCTGCTTCTACAAGCCATAGTTGTATGTTATTCTGTGTGAAGCAGATGAATTATGGTTTTCAACTTGGAGTTCATATACTTACTTTTTCCTTCATTGTGTATCTTTGTTTACTTCAGTTTTTGTAACTAAATTTTGTATGTATTTCTGTTGTTTGGGCATTTCTGGTTCCTGCTCTTGATTCCTTCATCCCCTGCCCTGTGACGTTTTTTTTCCCCTCTCACTTTTTCATTCTTTACTTACAGTAATAACTTGCCTTTACATGTTTGTTTTTGGTAATGTCGAGGTTAAATTACTAGCACTGAATTTAAGATTATTAGGACAATACAGAGAGGGTATGATTAAAACCAAAGCTCTTAGTTGTAGCCAGTCAGTTGGCTCCTGGACACTGTTTGGCATTTATTTGGACCTGAAAAGACTAGAAATATTTATTTCAGTTGCACTTTTTTTTTTTTTTCTCCTCTCTTTCGGTCAAGAAGCAAAGATATTCAAAGACATCACTCGCATCCACAAATTCATGCTGTTAGTATTCCAATACCAGCCTTTCCATCCTGTGCTAGTGTTTCCGTCAGATTCTCCAGCCTGGAACTTGTTTCAGATTTAAAATATATATATATATATTTTATTTATTTATATCACTAGAAATAAAATGAAAGTTTTTTCTTCCTAACTTTGTTGCTGTTGCAGAGGGGCAAATGTTCTTCTCCTTGCGCTTTGATTGTTCTGATTAGCTCTGCTGACCATAACTAGAGAAGAGTAGCGCTGATTTGTTTTCTTGAAGTTCACTCTTAGAGGTGAAGGAGAAGTGCCAGAGACTGGTGACAGAAATGAAGATGGTGTTATGAACATTATTGTTAGTGGGAAAATTTTAAAAGATGTCCTGATGTAACATATGATTTCTTGCAGAATTATTAAATAAGTATAGGTATTTTGCTTTCCGTGGGTCCATGTACTTTTTTTTAAAAAAAAAAAAAAAAAAAAGGAAAGAAAAAAAGTTTTCACATATGTATGTAGGTGTGTAGGTGTCCATATTATAGAGTTATTTATGAATGGAAGAGACAGAAGACATGGAATGAAATTCCTGCTTTTCTAACACTTCCCCCTCATTCCCCTTGTGCTATGTATTATTTCATGGGAAAACATAACAGAATGCAAGTCTTGGGGTGTTCAAGTGCGAAGTGAATTAATTGTAACCTGTGGTTGTGTGTCCGATTCGTGTCCGTGGTGCTTGGGTGCCGGCTCGTTGGGCCCTTCCCGGTTTTGGTGGCGGTGCTCCGCTGGGAGCCGCCTGTGTTGAAAATGTTGCAGTTTGAAAGCCGTAGTGGTAGTGGTGGTGGTGGGGGGGAAGGAGATATCAAAAAAAGGTATCGGATTCACAAACAGTCTGTGGACTGTAGGTCCTGTCGCCTTCCTAGGAGCGAATCGAGTTCCCAAATAGTGTAATCAACTATAAGCTCGACTCTGGCAGTATCGGATTCACGAACAGTCTGTCAACTGTAGGTCCGATCGCCTCCCCCCAAACAAGTAGTCGAGTTCACAAACAGTATGATTTATTCAAATGCAACATTTACAAAGCAGGTTTCGGATGTCAGTACAGGAAATTCTCTACTAGAGCGTGGGGTTTTTAGCTAGCTCTGATGTACAAATGTGCAATCATCACTCACCCCAGAAGATGGGAGAGGGCTCTCAGTCTCGAGTCTCCTCAGGCGGCATCCTGACGCAAGGGGAGGAAAGGGGGATCAGCGCATCAACTGATCCAGAATTTATGATGGATTCTTCCCTCTCGCTTCTTAGTCTCTTCAGGCAGCGTCCCAGCGCGAGGGGAGGGAAGGGGGCTCAGCCTGTCGACTGACCCAGGAGTTACGATGGTTTCTTCCCTCCAGACTTTTCATCCTTAGTTCACCTTTTATACTTTTCTTTACATTCAGGTGGAGCTTGAGTGACTAGAGTCATACTTAATATTGTTATTGATTGGTGAAAAAGTTTCTCGCTTTCGTTTAAAGGTACAGTCAACCGAAAATCTAGAGCGCATGCTCAGTGAGGGGTGGTCGTACCTCGGAGGCGGGTAACTTTTGGGATGGAGGTGTGGTTTTCACATTATAATGAGCAAAGTTCAAGCAAAGTTCATCATTTGCCACCTTTGCTGTCTCAGCACCGGACTTGTTATCGTATATCTCTCGTTAGACAGCCACTGTGCAGCTTATCAGCAGCCCAGCACAGGGAGTGCAACAGAGTTTGGCCGCGGTGCCTTCACCCCGCTCCATCCTCCGTTACTCCCTTTTGCAGCTGCGAGGAGGGCAGATTGTGCTGCCCAGGGAACTGTGGGGGAGCAGAGTCCGTGCGTACCAACCATCCTGGAAGTGGCAACCGTGTAGCACCCCAAGCAGGCCTCTGTAATGCCAGAGCTGTGTTAGGCCCTAGTTTTCCTCTCAGTTCCTGCTTTCAAACAATTCTTCCACAAACACTCCTTCCACACCGCCGCAGCGTTGGGAGCTGCCGCGGACGTTGGTGAGGGCGGTGTGTCAGGCCGAGATGGCTCTGTGCCTTGGTCAGCGCTTTCCTCTCGCAGGAAAGCCTGGAGCCCCGAGCGGGTGTCTCCTCCTCATGTCTTGGAGACAGAAAGGAAGGCTGGATTTATTTATTTATTTATTTATTTATTTTTGCATCCCCACTAAGCTGGTCTGTGAGCTGCTAAGGGCAGTCTCTCGCTGCCCTCTGAGACCCCTGTCTGTGTGCTCCCGTGGCTCCTGCTGCCTCTGTGTGGTGGTGAAGCAGCTGTAGAGCAGGCTGGTTCAGCTGCCTGATCTGCCCCAAACCTGGCACTGCAGCTGGTCCCGGATCAGCTCCCTGACCCTGGGCGCAGTCCCTAAACCCGGCGCCCCAGGAGCCCCTGCCCTAAGATGAGCCCAATGATCAGCTCCTGCTGCCCGAACATCAGCTGAGGTGCCTTGTGAAGCGGCACCTGCGCTTTTCCAGGCTGACAATTTTGGTAGCCCCCCTCCAAATACTCCTCTCTGAGGTATGTTTGTGGAGGGCTTATCACTTTCACTTATTCCTTTTTATTTTTCTCCGTATTCTGTTGAGGTTATGTGTGGATGGAGTGGCAAAAAAAATCCTCTTTGAGAGTTTTCTGGTGAGAGGTTATTCTGCTGTTTCTTCTGCTTGTAGCAGAGTGAACTATTTGCTTTGTAAGCCTGAGATGGTGTATAAACATATAGTTCACAAATACTGTGTTTAACATCACACAGTAAAATGTCATACTAAGGATGTTCCTTTTATAGAGTGTTTGTTAAGAATTATTTGTGATAATTAAACTTGAATTAGTTGCTTAACTTATAACTAACATGTGAAACAAAATGGGAACTTTCCAAGAATTGATACATCACATCAATTAGACACTAAGATGAATAATATAATGTCTGCATCCATGTTTTCAGTTTATTTTAATTTTCTTTATATATGCTGTTTCTGTTAATACTATGAACTTCTTCAAAACAGATACAATTCATACAGCATAATGGAAATAATTACGTAGATACCTATTTTTCTTGGATACAAAAGATTTCTAGTGAGAAAAAGAATGCTTTATTTACAGAAATCTCTTCCAGTTAGGTTGAAAGATCTTTTACTTGACAGTAGGGAAGAAGACCTGGCTGATGTTTTATAAGCTGTTTTTCATTAGGATCTGTAGCCTATAGTGTCTTAACGCTGTTGGCTCATTTTTGTAGTTAGCAGCAACTTTAAGTAATGCTGTTAGTACTCGGCTGAACTTTCTTGCTCCTGTTCTTGAAGCAAAAGCTTCTTAATTCCATGGATTCAATAATTCCAACCTCTTGTTTGTATGTTAGAAGTTACTTATTGTAAAATGATGTTGTTTTCTGATACTCGAATGCATTCTGTTTAATTCATATTTTATTTTTGCCATATGAAGTCTGGAATTCTGGAAATGTTGGTGTTGATGATCCTGCGTCAGCACATAGGGAATTTTGTGCAATTTTTTTTTGGTGGTAGGGGATAAAGCACTAGAACTTTGGTTGAATGCTGGATTTCAACTGTCTGAAGTGTGTTCTGCAAGGATTTAAGTTGGCTAAATGTAAAAATAATTTGTGCCATCATCTGGTCCAGCGTTATGGCTTGCCTCAGATGTGTCTGAATATCCCAGGGATGATATTGTGGAGGTAGCTGTAATTTGTTGCTTAACATTTTGACAACCTGTGGATCCTTTCCTTTAGGGCGTTTGCATGGTTGTGTGTGTCAAGGAAAAAAAAACTGGACTCTTGAATTAGTAATTAAAACAGTTACTGCAACTATAATAGTTGCTGCAACTTCAAGTTTGACAGCTGTATCGGCAACTGTTTCCCCGCACCTTAAAATGACTCATGTTTTCTCTAGTAAAAGTAACATCTCTAGGCTCCTTACTGTTCTTGGTAACTAGGTTTATGTACAGCATGGACAAAAATGTGACCTTGAGTGTTTCAAACACCTATTTCAACAGAATTGTGCAAAAAATATAGTCTGTGTCTTGTATTGAGTCAAACTGGCTTATTTTCAGCAATGCTATTGCTACATCTCTTGCTGGAGTTAGCAACAGTTTTTTTTTTTTGTCATTTTGTAAGGTTTTTCAGCTTTGATAACATGGTAATTTAAACAAAAACATGATTTACAAGCTTTTACTTTCACAGTGGCAGTTGGATTCACTATCATTTTCCTTGTTTTGTACTTGCTGTGCTCTTCTTTTTGAGGCCTGCATGCTATCATTTTTCACATGAGCATGTTATCTCCATGAAAGAGAATATTTATTTCCCCTTTGTAACAAAGATTGGCTAGTTTTGGCTAGTTACAAGGCCTTGCTCTGCTTTTGTAGTAGTTGTTATCATGGGCAAGTGTGTTGTCTGTCTAACCGTAGCATCCGTCTAACCATAACGTGCATCACATTGCTACAAAAATCTCAGACAAGAACAGGCGGAAGATTTGTTTTGTGTCCGTAATAGCAACTCCAAAAGTTCCCACTGCCTTAATAGCTTGTATTGCAGTGTTGCAACTTGCGAAGGAACGGACTCCAGTGTAATGCACTGAAGACATTTTATTGAGCATGAGACAAGACATCCCTGAAACAGGCCTCTGCATTGCAGAATACAATCAAAAAGGCACTGAAGTCTCATCCCCAACAGTGATTATTTATTTATTTTTATTTTTTTTAAAGTGACAGTTAGTGCCTAATGGCTAAAACTACCTGTGCAGTAGGAAGATCAGCTCTCTTGCCAAGTCAGTGTTTGCTTAGAGCTTTTTTCCTCGAGGTGATGGATTTTTTTTTTTTTTTTTGGATGCCATTCATGGTCCTCTCCTTGCTGTGCCCTTGGAAGTGAAATCACCAATGCACGCTGAGAACTGCAGGGAGGAAATGGGCCTTCTCTGTTTCCACGAGGATTTCAGCCTGTCCGTGTTCAATCCCAATTCCTTAATAAGAAACCTCGGTTCACTCTGGCAGCGGCCAGTCAAAGGCTTGCAGGAGAAACGAGTGGCACTAGACAGAATCCTTAGCTCCTTGAGGACTCCTGCATAGTAGACTGATACTTTTTGAGACACAGAAAGGTGGAAATGGTGAATCTCACATGAATTTGAGGAAGGTTCCCTCCTGCCCCTCACAGTCATCTCTCGCAGTCCTCCTAGGAACGGTCAACCAACTCCCCATCCCTAAGGGGTTTTCGTAGGGCTATAGAGATTTAAAGCTGCTAATTTAAACTAGCTCAAGTAAGAGGGACAATAATGGTTGTCTTATTCCTGACAGCTGGCTGACTGATGTGTTTTAAAGAACACCAGTGCTAGAAATTCTGTAAGCTATCACACATTATAGTCTAAGGCTTCATTATTATTTTAGAAACTTGACAATTTGCGGGGGGAGACTGACTCTCTTACCTACCCAGGTGATACACCACAAAAATGATGAAAGCAGTGTTTTCTGTTTTGTTTCCCCTCTCCCTTCTCTTTTCTTAGGCCAAATGGTCCCAGTCTTTTCCTGGAATGTTTTTCATGTGTTCTGGACCTCAGTGCTTTCCTCTACTGACTTTCCAATATATTCATGTTTTCTGGAAGCAGAAGTGGCTGTAGTACTTCACATAGTGCCTGTAAGGCATCAGCTGAGTAGGAGGGCTCACTCATGTTTCGCAGCTGCCCTTCTGGTTAGACATCCTAATATTGTAATTGCCTTTTTCACTGTAGGCTGACCCGTAGATTCAAGTTCGTTTGTGTTTGCAAGGTACTTTCATAATTCACTCCTGATGGCCCTTCTTTTGATATCGATTTATAATAGCACTTCTGAGAAAAGGCATAAAACAGGAATTTATGTGAGCTTGCCATAAAGTTACAGTTTATTTCCTCCTTGCAGGCTGCTGTAGCCTTGAAGCGCTTGGACCTGTAGGGTACAGAATGCAAAGGCTGTGCATCATTTTCTTGCATTACACTTGCTTGCTCTTCAGATCTTTGTGCTGCTTTTTCCCTCACTCCCCTCTCCACACATGCCCAGTACTGATGGTTTAGTGCTCTTCTGATTTTTTTTTTTTAATTGAATCTGAAATAAAAAAATGCCTTTCTGTGTACATCAGAAAGGAATGCAAGCATCTCTTTACTGCTTGTGAATGATGTGTACAGACTTGTGCTCTTCTAGCAGTTGTATTGGTAATAGCTTAAGTGTGCCATCTCGGAGGCGTGTGTAAGCTTCTGTGAGACAGGAGTATTTCTAGGATGCATTCTGTTTCCTGCTGGTGTTGCTAATGTGACTGCTACTACCTTGTCAGCTGTTGTGAGGTGTGGGATTTTGTTGTTCTTGGCTGATCTTGATGGGCTGATTTCTGAAAGTGTGTGCTGCAATAATAAGTAATGCTTTTCCAAATAAGATTACTTCTCCTGACAAATATATTTATCTTTTCCTTTTCTTTACAGATATTTTCCAATTTATCCCTGAATGAGCGTTGCCTTTCTGCATCTTTAGTCTGTAAATATTGGCGTGACCTGTGTTTAGATTTTCAGTTTTGGAAGCAGCTGGATCTCAGTAGTCGTCAACAGGTACGAAGGCTTAATTGTAAAATTTGTCTGGATGACGCAGATTTTGTTCTCCGAGCATCTGATCAAAGACAAACAAGCTTATGAGGACCTAAGTGCTTTCAGAAGATTTTCATGCTAGAGACTGAAAACATCTGAACTCTGAGTTTAATTCTTTTGAATATAGATGGCGTGTGTTGACCGTGGTAGTTCAAGCAGTACGTGGGCTGATGCCCATCGTCACACAGGGAGAGGACAAGCGCAGTTTGGAATGGTTTGTAGGTTGTGTGTCAGGTCCTTGTTGATTCCTCTGCTCCTGGAGCTGCTGTTACCTGTGCCTCTGAAGCGCTATTGAGAACCACTGGGACAGACCACCTGATTGTTCTGAAGTGACTCCAAACAAAACCTGGTTCCAAGGCACATCTTCTTGACAGACCTCTAGCCTGGAAATAAACGCACAAGTGCTATGTGTCTAATCTGGATTTGCTCTAGGATTAGACTTCTTATTAGTGGAAAATGGAGTGGAACACACAATATGTATTTCTTCACTGCAAAACATAAAAAACAGAAGGGGTTTATGTTAGTCTATCTTGACCCTTTCATGGTTAAAGAAAGATCTCACCTATCCTAAGTGGTAGATAAGTGTTCTTTGTTGGAAGAATTTCAGTGTAAAGCACCTTAGGTTTTGAAAACTAATCTTTATGAAAGCAAGTAACTTCCTCAGTTTAAAGGTTATACATTCTGTCTTATAAACTCCCAGTTCTGCTTGTTTTAATTTTTAAGTCATAAGCTTCAGCTTGAAGAATATCTTATGTTTCCTACCTGCTTTGCATCATTGGCATCTTTTTAAAATTATTTGTATATTAATTAACTACTATGTGCATACATAAGAGGGGGATAGGATGATATATCCTTAGAAGGAGTTCCATGAAAAAATAGTGACTATGTCTTTGATTTAATTGGCTTTCATAGGCTACCACTTTAGGTATTCAAATATTCTATTTTTTCACAGTTACTAAAAAATTATTCTATGTTCCAAGTTACTGGAAGAAACTTACATTTTTAGTTATGCTTCCACCCCTTTTTAATCATGTTTCTCTTTTCCTTACCTTCTTTTTTTGTCCAGTGACATTTGAATTACTTTTTTTTTTTTCTCCTTCCATTTTAAAAGAACTCCATTGCTAGTTGCATCACTGTGGAATGCCAAAACCTTATCAAGAATTCATTGCATTTCAGAGAAATATAAACCTTTTACCTCTCTGTAAATTTTACCTTAGTTGGAAAATAGTACTCATATAGAAGGGCAAGCTAATCTTTTCTGAAGGATGGAGAATTCTTGATCTAGAATATGAAGAGGAGCATTAACTCTTACGGTCTCGAAAGACCAGAGCAGATCTCTGAGGTTAGCTGTAAAACTTCTAACAGCAATCTATTCTTATTTCAGAAAATAAATCTCTTCTTATTCTCTTAGTTAATGCAAATATGTTATGGAAATACTAGTTTTTGTGTGAATGAACCAAAGATGTTGATGAAAAAAGTAAATATCAGTATTTGACTTTTTTTTTTTGGCAGGTTACTGATGAACTACTGGAAAAGATAGCATCAAGAAGCCAGAATATTACTGAAATCAATATTTCTGACTGTCGCAATGTGTCAGATACTGGAGTTTGTGTATTAGCATTTAAATGTCCTGGACTCCTAAGGTATACTGCTTACAGGTGTAAACAACTTTCTGACACCTCCATTATTGCAGTTGCCTCTCAGTGTCCTCTTCTTCAGAAGGTGCATGTTGGGAATCAAGACAGACTCACTGATGAAGGCCTAAAGCAGGTAACCATCAATTCAAGAAATTTATTTTGTAAACTTACTATTTTCTGACTTTTTTCAAGTACAAAGAAAGATGTGGAAGAAAATACATCATTTTTTTCAGATATAATCAAAATTAAATTACCTCTTTGAAAACTAAATTTAAAGCTATATATATATTTTGGTGCAATACATACTTTCTTATAGAGATTGTGTGTACTTTAATCCAGGGATTAAATGATCTCTTTTAAATAAAATCTCCAGTTTGCCATGCTGCAGTTTACTCTGACTGTCAGGTTTTCCTGTGCTTGGTTTCTGTTTGTAACCTCTGTTAAAGTAATTCTTATTTGCATTATTAAAGCAGGTAGTGATTGAGCGTGTTGTTTGTTGGACACAGTAGAAAGTTTTGCCAACTGTATCTCTGTTATCTTAAAAAAAACATTTAAGGCAAAACTGGGAAGTAATTATGTTAAACCTCCTGTCTCTGTTTAGCATGCAGGTATCATATGTTAACTAGTGAGATAAGAACCACCTTGTTTATAGAGCTTAGGTGCTACCCTTAGCTCCTTTGTACTAACTGTAGTAAGAAGCTGCATTGCGCCATGTGCATAATTGTAAACTTTCTTAGTTGCTTACAGTTCTGATAAAACCTGCAGACAAAGATGCCTCTTAGAAGAAAATATGCAAATCTTAACTCCTAGAATTTATTGTTCCGCACATCCTGTTGAGAAATTATGTGTCCTTTTTTGTTTGGTTGGTTTTAAATTTTATCTACTTCTGAATTTTATCTGCTTAATCTGCTTTGATTTCATTGATTGTAGCTGGGTTCCAAGTGCAGAGAATTGAAAGACATTCATTTTGGGCAATGCTACAAGATCTCAGACGAAGGAATGATCATTATAGCCAAAGGCTGTCTGAAGCTACAAAGAATATACATGCAAGAAAACAAATTGGTAAGTACATGGCAGGCTTTTTTATTTTTTTTTCTTAACACCATTTTCATTGTCAAAACTTGTTCTTTGTTTGTTCAGAACTTTCTTCACAATGGTTCCTTCTTTCATGGCAAATGCTTAAGAATTTGGGTTCTGCAGGGATAGCGTGGAGATGGAGTTCATGCACAGCATAAGTCCATGCACAATGTGTGTCTGTGTGTGTATATATATTTTTATACCAATATATTATTCTAAGGTAAAAATCGTTAAACACTTTTGCAGAAGAATTTCTTGACTGCAAATAAACCTTCTGTTAATCTTTTCTTGAAATATGTTGCTCTTTCATCAGGGTGTAATACTACAGTGTGCTAATGCTGATAGAAGAAAGATGTTTAAGTCAAGTTATTACAATCTGTTCTAATTACTATATGCATTCTCAGAGGTGGCAGGTTCTAAAGGTCAAAGCCAGTATCTACTAATCAGTATGTTAGAGCAATGTGTTAAACTCTTAATTTTCCATTCTTGTAAGTAGAAAAGTTTGCTTGTGGTTTAGTTTTTATCTTTCAGGTCATGTCAGAGTTGTGACTTCTGCTTTCAAAACTGCTGACCTGGCACAAATAAGTTGTGTTTGTAAGAAAACAACACACTGGGACGTCCTGTCCTAGGAGCCCCTAGGTATCTGGCTTCAAAGAGAGAGATAGATATTAATGTGTTTAGCCCCTACCCTTTTTTTTTTTCTTTTAATCTTTAAACAGAACTGTATGAATTTAAGAAACAGGAGGTAATGCCCGCAGTATCTGAAATCTCAAAATTGTTCAGACAGAAAGATTGTAGGGGAGTTTTTGTTTGTTTTTGGTAGTGAAATGGAATTTTGAGTACCATTAAAAATAATAAATCCAGAAATCTGTGAACATTCAGTTCTCCATTTTTTTTTGGTTTGTTTGAGAGGCCTGCAAGAAAAAGAAAAAAAACCCGTAAATACTACAAAAATTAACCAGAGACAGATAGGAAAGTCTGTAGTGCTAACTGAGTTTAAAGAAGAAAAGGATAATTGTTGTGCACTTTCAAGATCCGCATAATTGTGCATGAAAGGTTGTCCAGTTATGCATGAAGATTCTTTATATATATCTATAAAAATGCACTTGTATATATGTCTGTATAAATAACTATGTAAGTGCATGATTGTTCTAAGATATGTGCGTAAGGTAGAACCTTAACCTTTCTTGCCGTTTTTGCCACTCATGAAGTTTGTAATCTCTCTTCAATTATGAAGAGAGTTAGGTTTGAAATCAAAACTAACTAGTTGTCATCCCAATTGCCAACATTCAAAAAATCCTGTGCCTTTACTATCAGAAAAGCAATTTAGGTTAACAATTGATAAAGGACCTAGCAAAAAACTTTTTTTTTTTTTTTTTTAAGGAAATATTATCCATTTGTGTGCTCTCTTTGGTCTTTTATTACTGCAGATGTAATAATGCATTTTCAAGTGGAAATAAAACAGAACTAAGTGTTCTCAAACAAGCAGGAAATTTTTTTTTTTAAAGTTTGTCAAGTAATTTATCAAAATCAGACCTTTATACTTCGATGAATGAGCTTTTCATTTTTTTCCTCATTTAATATTTCTGCCCTACCTTAAAGATCAGAAAAAATAAACTTTTGGCCGCTTTGGTTTGACATCATAAAATCCAAATATAACTTCTTGAAGTCTAGAATTATAAATGTGAAAAACTGCAAAGCTGTTAAGCACTCTACAATGTTGAACATACAGAACATAGTAGCATTTATTGATGATTCCAGTAGATGAAAAAATTGCCAGCCTTTCTCTTGCCTGGTGGTGGGGGACTTTCAAACCATGGTCTTGTGGAAGCACAGTGTTCTATGAACCAAGTCAACTTACTCCAAGTTTTCAAGCAGTTGTAAAGTAAGAATTTTCTCCTTCTAAAATAGAAGATCAGAACTGGTTAATGTCTTGGAAGTATTTGAAGGGGATTAGTGAGTGGTGACATGCTAACCAATTGCTTGCTGTGTCGAATACTTTTGTTTTTAAGAGTGCCTTCTCTAATAAAACCACTGTTGGTATTTGCTTGATCATGTCTTATTTCCTACACTATTGGTGGAGAAAGGGATTTGGTGAAATGTGTTTTATTTTTAAACTGCGTAATGATTCTCTGAAATAAATATATTTCTTTCACAGGAAAAGTGTACTTGATACACATTCCTGGTTTGCCTAGTTGAAGCTTGTGGATTGTCAGTCTGCTCTAGGAAGAAGGTGGGCCTCCTTGCCCTTTTTAAATGGCTTCTGTATCTTCCTAGTGAATATTACAGATGGCATCTTCAGATTTTTTTTTTTTTTCCCCATGTTTTCATAGTGCTCAAAAATAGGAGAATCTTATAGGCAATTTTTACTAGCTTCAAGCTGTAGCACACCGTCGATGGTGTCATTATAGTGGCTGGGTTTACATGTAGGCTTGTTTCAGACTAATTTTTTTTTATGCATTGAAAATGCATTAATACAGAGGTGGCCAGCAGCTAAATAATGCCTTTGTGGCTGTTATTTTACAGTGAAGTGGGGACCAGTGAATGCAGTTCAGTTGCTGCTTCTGTTGCTAAGTAACTGTGTTGTTAGCCTCCTGAGCAGGAGCAGAGACAGAAGAACTTGCTTTGGTGGTTTAACATGCTATGCATTTCACAGAGGATCTATTTTTCCTTTACTCTGAAATGCTGATAACTTATAGTAACAAGTGAAAAATATGGGTAGAGGTAGAAAGGACGCATGAGCAAGTTTAGTTAACACTGCAAAGCTAACTTAACAACACAAGGTGGTTGTGTGCATAACTGTTTGTACTTTATTTCAGTTCCTTTAAAATGATTACCCCTTCCTCTGTCTTTTGTCTTTCTGATACTCTTTCTGTAGGATTTTGTCCAAGTTGAGAACCTAGCAAAAATAAATAATTTTACAGGCCTTTGGAGATGTGTCAGATTATTGACTTGTCCTTCCTGATCTGCTCCCAAGCAATCTTATATATTCTATATATTCTAACCATTTCACAGGTATTCAGAGTAAATGGAAGAGCAGCCTACAGAACTGTCCAGGAGACATCAGGAAACTCCCTAGCTTCTGGCTTGAGTTTAGTTGGACTTCTCACGTTTCTGTTGATTTTGCTGGAATTTAATTCCATGAGGCAAAATTTCACCTTTGCCTTATATGAATGATTAATATTTGCAGTTGGTGAAGATGAATTTGCTGGTAGCACTGTTAACATTTTTTCCATCTTCTGCAAATCTCTCTTACCCCTCCAACCCAAAGAAACACTGCCTAATTTCTGTAGAAAGATTGAAGAAGTGCTCCCTGTGCAAATGGGAGCACTTGGGCTTGGACTGAGGAATGGAGTGCAGCTGCGATTTACCTCAGTTGTCTAGAAATGCTCTTTCATTGCAGTCTTCCCCACGCGCTGGGCGCTCTAGAAGGTGTGAAAAGTTTTGTGACCCCGTTGTAACGGAGTGCAGAGCAAGCAGTGACTGCAGGGCATCCAAAGAGGAGGTTTGCACACCAAAGGGGGAAAAAAAAAAAAAAAAAAAAAAGCATAAGCGGTGGGTCAACTTTCCTGTTACTGTGATTAGAGTGTATGTGGTTTGGGGACCTTCACTTTAGAGCTAGGAAAACTAGCTCAAATACTAGCTCTACCTTCCATCCTCAAAACTTTCCTTAACCTAGTGGCTTAATAGTCAAAACTGTAAAATGATTTTTGCTGAAAATTGTTTTTTCCTTCTCTCCCATTCCATACACTATTGCAGTTTTTGCATACAATTTTTGAAACTTCTCCAAGGAGAAGATCCTTAAAGCAAAGGATTTCCTTTACGTCATCATTGTAAATACTTTTACAGAATGCATTATAACTTGTTTATTAGATTGTTTTGAGCTAGCAAAGGACTGTAGCTGTTGCAGTTTTACCTTTCAACAATTCCGTTTATTGAAAAGCTGTGGTCTCCAGAAGCGTGTGTTGGTTTCCTCTGTAGATAGAGAATACATATATGACTTTACTTGTTAAAACATATGCAAACACCTTGAGGATGACAATGATACTGAAATTCATCTCTCCACTGGGTATTGTCTCTTTGGGCAATGATACTTGATGTGCTGTTGGAGACTATATTAGAGCTTTCTGTTTCACAGAATTAGCTTGAAGATGTTTTGCAGAAAGTGCCTCTTGTGTTTTAATTTGGCAAACATGATACTTAAGTACTAAAAAACTACTCTACAAATGATGTGCAGTGTTTTAAAAATGGGGCTATATTGAGTTACTGTATTAAAATTTAACTGAGATGTGGAAAGGTACCCTTTCACGGGGAATTGAAGACATTTGTTCCGTCTTGGAGGCAGTCTGTTGGGAGGTTAGCCTTTGAGGAAACTTCTCTCCTGAAGTGTTCACTTTTTTCTCTTTTGCAGCACAGTAAAGTTGTTTGGGCTGTTCCTTTGAGCAATTGAACTAATACTGCCTTTCTTCTTGCAACTTGATCTTTTTGTTTGCAACTATTTTTGCATTTTTTAGTCAGCTCAGCAGTTTCTTTCTGTAATGCTGCCCTTAACACAAAGCAGTCTTGCTGAGTGCGTGTGTGTGTGTGTGTTTTTTTTGTTTTTTTTTTTAATGCACCTTTGCATAAATATCTATTTTCTGAAATAAATATTTCTGGTACTCCCATAGAGGCATCAGACTTCTCAATAAAAGGTTTCTGGTTAAAAAAAAAACATAGTGGTAAAGGCGCTGCTTCATATTCACCTTTAGGTGGCGATATTGACTTGGTAGTTGGTGGTAACGGGTCTTTGGGCCTTCGATAGTCTGCAGCCAGTAACTCCTGCCTGGTATACTCGCACCCTATTCCCTGTTTTCTGTTCCATCCCACTGCCAGGATCGCTATCCGAGAATTCTTTAAATGCCTCCGGGATGTCAGCAACGAGCATATAATAAAGCTTATTCCACTAAGTATGTTTGACGCTTGCACTGTGGTTAGGTATATTCGTGTTGAGGTGTTTCAAGCAGCGTGCTTCGTGTAGGTCGCTAGCGCAAGCACAGCGCAGGAGGGCCAAGGGCTTATGTGTTCTTTTGAAGCAGAATGAGCCCTAAGCATGTAGGAAAAGATTTGCCCTGCTGCATATGCAGAGTATAAAACAAGTGAGTCGAAACTACCTGGGATGCTGGGGAAAATTTGGGAGGAAGCCTGCTATTTTTCCTTGATTTGCTCTTTAACTATTCCTAGATCAGATCACCTGCGGCAGTGAGAGCAGAGTTTTGTGCCTGTGGCTCATTACAGCCCCAGAATAGCGCTGTAATGGGGATCTGTATTTAGGATGTAGCCTAGAAAACTTCTGTCCAAGTACTGGCAAGGGTATTTTCTAAAAATAACCCCTGATTTGATTTCAGTTTTGCTTTTAAAAGTTTAGGTTCCTGAAGCAAACTAATTATGTGTAATATTACTAGATAGTTGTTTTAAATTAGAGTTTAAGTTATGTTGAGAAACATACAATTATAGTGCGTTAAAATCTATGCTATCTTGAGCGCTTCAGTTATTTTTCTCAGGGGCATGCGTCAGAGACTTAAAGTAATTCTGTAAACAGCCCTTGCTGTCAAGTGAATTAGGAGCCCATTAGAAAGCAACACTTTTGGGCTCAATGCTAAATGCTAATTTCTGGGCTTAAAAGCTGCATCTTCTTTTTTTGAAAGTATTTTTTCATGTTGTTTAAAAAAAAAAAAATCTGTGAAGCAGGAAGATTCAATTCCATTGTATCACTAAAACTTTTCTATTCCAGAATTGCTAGTTCATTGTTATTTTTGTGTGCATATGGGGGTGTGTGATGGTTTCTTAATGTTCTTTGATTGCTTTGATCCATTGTATGACTTTCCTCTCTTTCTCCGCCCAAATCTGAAGTCTTGAATAGGCAAGCTTTGAGATTTTGGTGAAAGATATTTTTATTTCAAGATGAATTCAGTATTTGTGACCTCTTCAGGCTGACAGAACTGGGAACTGAAGTCGTCTTTTTGACCACCGAGCAGGTACAGCATGAGTAGCAGCAGTGCAAGTGTCACCACCCTGCCCCAGCACAGTGCAGCACGCCCTGACCTAGAGAGGAGCTCGGGCTGAGGGGGCTGAGGGCTTGTTCGGTCTCCATGCTCACTCATTCCGTGCTGTGGCTGCCAACGGGAGTCCCCATTTCGGACAGTGGATAGATACGCACATTACAAAAGTGCCAGGAACTGGATGAAAGCACCAACTCATTTCAGTTAAAAACTACTGAGCATCTGTGCAATGATGTATCTCCAGTTACTGCAGACCCAAGCCACTGCTTGAAGTGAATGGCTCCATGTCCCATTGCCAATCCCCGAGGTCAGTGTTTTTACACATACTAACTTAGCTTCTTTATGCTATTCAGAAAGACTGTGCAGACTGTAACTTCCTTGTAAAGTTAGTTGTATGTACTACTTCCAAATGCCTGTATGTGTCAGTACTATGGCTTAACAATAAGGTCACATATATGATTTCACTACTTTGTACTTTAAAAACAAACAAACAAAAACCCCACAGGTACTGCAATTACTGAGCTCTTTAAACAACTATTGATAACTGTGAGCTGGTTTTTGTCATGCCTTTTTTTTTTTTTTTTCCCAAGCAACCAAGAATAGGAATTGTAATATGTATTTTGCGTTAATTATATTTTCAGACTTTCCTTGTTAGATGATGTGTAGTGGATTAGGTTCTACCTGGTTCATAGTTCTAAAACTCTGTTTTATATGTTAGGTAATTACATCACTGTTAATTTAACTTAATTTATGGTACTGCTTGCACCAGATATTTCATATACATGGAAATATTTAATATATACATTGTAAATTAATATAATTACAAAATAAATTGAGGTATGGAGTGAAATAAGAATTGAGAAGAGGCTTATCTAAACTTGTTTCTGCTTTGTTTTTGCCTTCTGGTCAATGAGTATATGCTCAGAGATGATTATTCATTTGATACTTGCAGGCAATAGATTTTTGCATATGGTTTAGAAAAGGTTAGGTACTTACCAGTATGTTTAGATGGTAGCTGCTAATGTCTGCACGTGGATGACAGACACGTTAATACTTGTATGTCAAATTTACAATGTACTGTAATAGTCTCAGTACTTAAGTTTGCGGTACTAAATGAAGGTGTAATGGATGGAGGCAATGTGGCAACGAGGGGAAGGCAAGTTACAGAAAGGTGCAAATTTTAAGTGCAAGCCATGTGTTATGCTCTCTGTATAGCTATCAAGGGCCATTGTATAATATAATTTAAATATATACTGGAGGCAGTGGCACTACGGAAACCAGTTTTGTTTCTAGAGTATTTCTGGATCATGGAATGTTATCCTTTTATTAAGCACTCTGAACTGCACATGCAAAGTTAAAATATCATTGGTGGTCAGCTCTGAAGACAACTGTACAATTTCTTTACTATTGTGGTATATGGTTCTATTTGACCTGTTGACATTTTATGTTTGAAGAATGAATGTACGTAAAATCAAATAAATAGAATGTTGTAATAACACATTGACTTCAGAAAGAGTCTTTATCAAAGCTATAATACCTTTATTATAACATGTAACTGCTTCACAGAGAAGGATGTATACAGTCATTTTTTTTTCTTGGATTCCTGTAAATAATAAATTTTAGACAAAACTATTCCTCAATCTGCTTACTAAAATGAGTAAGTGTTACTGAATTAACCAAAAAATTTAATTTTGTTTATGTAGAGTAGATTTATATATCCTGTAAGGGGCATAATAAATCTCGAGTTAAACTGGAGTGTAGGCAGTCTCATTTTTGTTGAATTACTTAAGCTTTTAATCTAATTAAAAGTTTGGTGACCTGGGATTGGTAGTGGGATATGGAGCCTTTTTGATTGCTTGAAATACCAATATTCTTGTCTGAGTCAATGGTAACCAGCTATCATTCCGTAATTCTCTGATAGTAGAATGAAAAAGTCTTTACACAATCTGGAGTTTGTGAAACATATAGAACTGGTAGAAAGCTGGTAGAAATATTAGTTTAAAATTACCTAAATTCAATTTTAACAAAAAACCTTCCATTTCTGTATTATTTTTATTTTAATCTATCCATACTTTGTGGTAGCAGAGAATGCTGGCAAACTCCAGGTGAATCACTTGAAATTTTTCATTTATTAAGTTGTCACCTTGACCTGTGTTGTGCTTGGTAAAATTCTCCAGCCATTCACTTAAGGATAAGCAATAAATCAAAAGTGATAATGCTGCTCTTAATAATAGGATCTTTGCTACGCCTTGCTTCTTGCTGAAAGAGATCACAAGTGTGGGGCTATGAACCAGATGCTTAAAAGCGCCAGTATGATTTTTTTTTTAAAAAAGGGTGATAGTTTGCCTCCATTGTAAATAAAAATAGATACAAATATACTCTTATTTCTATGGTACAAAGACAAGATTATGTGAAAATAAACAGAATTCTTGCCTGACATTCTTTATAACCTGTTCCAGCAAATTCCAGTTGAACTGGAAGCTAAGTAAATGAACTTGTCCAACTTCTGAAGTTTGATCCAAACACTTGACTTCTACAAAGAACAACTTCACTAAAACCATGAGATAGAACTACCATGCTGTTATCTGTAATGGAAGGAGGTGCTACAAAATTTTGCTCCTCCCCTTCCTTTTCTGCTATAGTGACCATTAGAGCAGTATTTGTGGTCAAAACAAGTTTTCTGCCCTCTTCTGGGTGTCTGGAGATGCTCTGTAGGGTAGTTGTGTTAACCCAAAATGTTGCTGGCCTGTAGGCTACAGGGCAGATTGAGTGGGCATAGAGAGTGAGCTGTTCTAGCTTTCTTAAGCACCATTCTCTTTCAAGCCAAGACTAAATCTTTAACTGCAATGTCGGTGTCCAGATGCATTTTTTTTTTTTTGGATTTATGTTTCACTGATGGATTTTTCTTCTCTTTCATTTTAAATTTATCATCCATATATGCTTTCGTATATGCTCTCTTTATCCAGGAAACTCCTGTCTTCATTACAGTAGTGTTTGCTATAGTCAACTGTCATTATTCTTTCTATTCCAAATGCTACTACGTAATAAACTGTCCTTTGGGTTCCCCTTTTCAAACCCCACCTGTCCTGAATCCGAATTCTTCATCACTCTGAACTCCTCTTGCCTGTTCTGCCCAAGACTTTCCTTGAAAACTGGCTTGCTGGTGATGTCTTTAAACACCAACTTGTGTCTGTCTTCTGATCTTGTCGCTCCACAGCATGCAAAGATTATGGCTATGTAAGGTTAGTACCTTGCTCCCATCCTCTGAAATAAGGCAAAAGTTGCTGTTTTGTGGAAATATGAAGTTATTTAACAACATACAGGATTTTTAGGGGTTGGGGTAGGTGCATATCTGCTGGGAACATTAACTTGTGAACGCTCATGAAATTGGCCTTAGCAGTAATGTTGTGGGAAAGCTTGTGCTGATAGAATAGCTACCTGTTTTAGCCACCTGTTTTAGGAATGGGAATGCCTTTTGCATAAACTATGATTGTGTATTTTTATTTTTTGTTATTATTATCTGAGATGAAAATTCTAGGGGAAAAGATCACATGTCACTGGAAGGTATTTTTCTTAGGGCTTTTTTGGTCACGTGCTCAGGACTAGAGAAGATGTCTGAGGGCTGTGTGTAAACTAAGATGGACAACAAAGGAATGATATTCTGAAGGGTAAATAAAAAGTATGGCTGCTACTGTTAATATTTTTATTAAACTAATACTTGAATTTCTTAAGACTACTGTTCTTTGGAGGGTTAAGCTATGCAAGAAATAAGAATGTGTTTCTTTTAAGCTTTGGAGTGCTAAATTGAGAATGAAACGAGAACACACAAATACTCTAAAATAAAATTGTATTACTGATAAGGGCTAAGCAAAAGGCAGGTTGGCTTGCACAGCTCCTTATTCTTTCATCTCTTGAGAAGTGTATGCTGTGAAAGATGGAAAAACATCTGTTGCCTTTACTATTTGTGGAAAGAAAAAAACACAATGTATGCAAAAGCAAAGTTCTGCAACACAGGGATTGTCTATGGAGCAGTTTGCTGCTGTCGCAAGGAATTGGTCGCACTATGCCTTGCTACTTACTCCTATGCACTGGCTCCAGTGGTGTTCTGAGCTTTATGACCTAAATCTGCAGATGAAGATGGGTTAAAAAAAAGTTAGAAATGGTTTTATGTTGGAGTGGTGAGCAAAGCTCACTATGCAGTGAACTTAAGATGCTAAAAGGCCTGTCAAACAGGAGAGCTGGTACCTGCTTCCCCTTATAGGTAGACCTGCCTCTGTATGTGCAGCTGTGAACTGTTCAGGTGTATCCACTAACTGTTAAGATATATCTACTGTTTTCTTAAGCAGTTCCTACACTCAAAAGAAAAAGTCTTGCTTACTATTGCTAAATGTGAGCAAGTGGCAGTAATTTTGAGCTAACTGAGGATGTAATGAGCTCTGTATATCCTGCAGACTTACCTCTGACTGTTGCCAGTAATTGTAATAGCGTTTTTTTGCAGCAATGATTGTGCAAGCAGCCAGTTTCCTCCCTGCTGTGGAAGAGGGGGTGCTGGCTGTGCCCTTGCCTGTGCCTTCTCCTCCACTACCAACAGTATCACGTGCCCAGGAAGGATCTGGCTGTAGGCCTTTGGGTCTGTAACCTGCAGCTTGGATGCTCCTTACCATGTTCTTTTGTAGCAGGGAGAGAATTAGCCAATTGTATTCATTTAAAAAGATGGTCTTCATTTGGCACCAAAAAAAAAAAAAAAAATTGCTTCCAGTTGATTATAGAGGTATGGCACAGGTTCAGAATATTTTACAAATCTGTTCATGTTTGGAAGCTGCCTTTAAAGCACCTATCTTTCTTATAATGTTTCTTAAAATCATTAAATACTTTTTAATGCTTAGGATGCTTAACTGTTCTTCAAAATTCGCAAAAAGAAATTCAAAAGTTTGGAGTATATTTAAGTTGTCTGAATTTTGTGTATGTGTGTGTAAACGCTCCTTAGAATTATTTCTGATAGCTGTTAGTTTTGTGCAGTCTCTTGAAAATGCTAAGGGCAACTTAAGTATATTGAGAATATGCATCTTATTTTTTAAGAGATTTGTTGATATGTTATTTAAATTCGGTACTTTTTAATACATACTGCTTAAAATTCCATGTTGAATGGTTCTATGACTTTAATATTTTATGAAAATGTGGAGAATTTCTAGAATGAAATTCTGTTTGAGAATTTCTGTATTGGGCGTTTTTAGGAATATCTTCATGGCATATACTTTAAAATATCTTTTGTGGATTTCTGAATGTATGGATGTAGTATCATTTTTCTGCATTTTTAGTAGTCACATGAGAGCTTCTTAAAGCATTTTTTAACTTTGGAGATATTTTAGGGGTTAATGTCTTTTTTTTTAACTTCTAGAATTATAGAACTGAAAAGCACTGTGCTGTTTATGTTGCTTACAGATGATATTGTCTTCAGATTTTGAAGTATTTGCAACAAACTTAAATATACTGCAATACTTATTTGATATTGAAAGGAGATTGAAAGAGTAGGGTGCTGAAATAGAAAAATACTTGGTTTAAAAAATTTGAAATTAGATACTACTTTGTGTTTGACAAATAGTCAGTTATAGGTTTGACTGTCTAAGCCCTTGTGCCGGTGTAGGCGACACCACTAATAAATTAGGGTGAATGAGCCTTTTACTGTATGTGGAACTTGTAAATGTTCCTTCCCTTTTAATTTTTTTTTTCTACTATTGGAAGTTTGTCTTGCTTGGGAGGGGTGTTGCAGATAGATTGACTCTAGCAACTCTTCTGTAATAGACTTTCTTTTCTTTTTTTTTTTTTTTCACTTGTGTTACTGTCTTCACTCAAGCGTGGGACTTGCTTATGGAAACAGGTGGTTAATTCTTCACCTGGAAGAAAAATAAAGGAAATCTGGGAAGAGGATTTTAAAATTGGATAGTGTTACCTTGACACTCCTGCTGTTAAGTAAACTGAAAGTGGAGGATGTGACCATGCTTTAGAGGAGGTATTTTTGTATGATAATATCACGCAAGGCTGTGTCACCCTGAGGGGGTTTTATCCTCCCCTACTCCTCACATCGGTGCGTGTGGAGTTCTCAGGGAGTTGAGGCCTCCTTTGCCTCGGAAGGCACCACCAGGGCTGTAGGCCGGAGCCACAGTGCGGGTATGGCCCTCGCTTGCTGCTGCTCCCGCTTGGCACATGAGCTCTGTGAGGCCTAGTGAGTCCCCCCTAAAGGCCGCGGTAACGTGTGCTTGGGTAGCTGTCTCCCTTAAAGCTTGCTCTCTTTGAACTGGAGGAGAAAAAAAAAGACAAGAAAAAAAAAGTCTAAACCAAGGATTTAATGTGTTGTTCTAGTTTCACTTCGATGTATTTGCACTTGCTGCTTTATTGTGGAAGTAGTCTGTCATTTGGCGATGTCTTGGGCGGCAGCAACAGGAGTGATCTATGTGGGAATGTACGTGCTGCTTCCCTAAAATTAAGCGTGGTGGCATAATAGGAGAAGTTGCTGTGTTAATAGGTTTTTCTTCTTAAACTAACACCAAGTCTGCTACTGTTTTGCCCTGGTCCTGTGAAGAAGATGGAAGTACAGTTTGTACTTTAGATTAGAAACAGGTCAAAGACTGCAAGCCGGAACTGAGAGTTTAAACTTCATTTTTTGGGAGAAACTGCAAGTAGATTATTGAGAAAGAGGAGTTATATCAAGAAACAATAAAAGCTGACTGTTTTTGTCCCTGTTAGTCTATTTACCAGTGATGCATGACAAACAACATGCAGGATGATTACATGCTAATTTCAAGTTTCGTAAAATGTCTACGTCTTTGTATGTAGAACAATTTTCACTTTTTATTCAGTAGAGGAAGCTAGTTGAAAGATGAATAGGGTGATTGAAGTGATAAAGCATATTAAAGAACATTAAGAAGAATAAAGATTTTTGTTTGTGGTGATATAAGCATTTCTGATCTGTAAAGTGTGGCTGATTTCAGATGGCTTTCACCTGAGAATATTAGCCATGCAGATTCCTTGTAGAATAGCTACATATAAATGAGATTCTTAGGACGCTATTTGAAGAATTCAGATTTTTCATTCCACAGTATTATTGGTTCTATATTTTTAAACAAATTGCAAGCAAAAATTCAGTATTTCATTTTTGTATAGTAGCTCAAAAAGAAACTTTAATAGGCTCTTCTTGAATTAAACATGTTTTTATCTCTCCACATCTCTCCGCAGTATTTTTTGGAAACTTGGCTTCGAAAGAAGATAAATTTAGATGCATAAATAAGAGGCAAAAAGGCGGATTAAAGATTTAGATACCTTGACTCAAGACTTGGTGCCGAAAATAAATGTGTCTCTTTTATCTGGGAGCTGTGTTAATGATGTCATTCTTTATGTATCAAATGTAGCATGCTCGAGTCATTAGTATGCTGTGACTGCGTTTACTGGAACAATTGACTCCAGCAATACTTACTATTCATCACGCTGGAGTGCAGTTCTGTTCTAGCTAATTCAGTGCTACTCCAGGAGTATTTGTTTCTGACAAATTTTATTATCTCGCAAGTAATATTGTATAGCTCTAATTTTCCAAAGTTGAAATCGGGTTTGAAAAACATTAACTTCTTTTGAGATGGAGCACTGCAAGTTATTTTCTTTGAGCTAAAGGGAAAGCTGACACTTTAATTATAGCTACTATTATTCCTGGTTAACCTGTTTGCAGTTATATTCAGAAGCCGTGTGATTGCGGTTTTGCTTGATTTAAACTTGTCATGTAAAAAAGTTAGATTTTGAGTCCAAGTGGTAATTACTATTTTCTTATACACCACAAGATCAGCATGTTTTATAGAAAACAGCTGTTGATTTTGAAAATTAATATTTTTGAAGAACTATCAATTCATTGATGTTGCTGTCAGGACAGTTTATATTACATATGATTAATATAGCACAACAATTTCCACTTTCCACAGTTTTCAGTTGCTTTGTGATATTCCCTCTGTGATTACTTTGGACAGAAATTTCCTTTCTAGCTTGATTGAGAGTAGGTTTGTGAGTTAATATTTTGCTTGGAAAAGCTTGGGTGTTTCAAATCTGTTTTGCCATTGTGAATTGCTAGAGAAAACTGAATTTAAGCGGGGGAGATCATCACAACATAAAGGAATGCACTTTGTTGTTGTTTTATTGTCTTTTTAAAAATGTAGTTTGTCTATGTTCAGCCCAAGGTTTGCAAGAAAAAAAAAGTTTCCCTTGGCATTGCCAGTATTAAAGAGAATTAATTCTGAGATGGATTGCACAGGGGACTGAATGCATGGCAGTGTGATGACATGGCATGATATCAACACTTTCTGTCTTTTGGCTGAAAAGATTTAGAAGGACTCTCTGAAATTGTGCTTTATGCTTACAGCGGGTCATGGCATCTATGAGATCAGTGAAAACAGGTGATTTTTTTTTTTTTCTATCTCACCATGTGCTTTATGTCTTGTATATAATGAACACGGAAAAATGAGGAAGCAGGAAGTTCTGAATCTTTCATCAGCAAATGCATTCAACAGTTTTAAACGAATCGCCAGTCTTTTTCAGAGATTTCATGGCCACAGCCTCCTCCTTCAACTGTGTTAACCAGGGTAACAGGCTTTGTGTTGGAATACACTGCTGAAGAATATAGGGCAGAGCTTATAAAGAATCAATGTTACCAGTATTATTTCTGAGAGTAAATATTCCGAGAGTAAAAGAGAACCTTTTTTATCACAAAAACATGAGCTCTGTCCTGAGCTGGAGCATTTTTGGTCTACGTAGACCTCAAATGCATGTATTAATTGACACAGTTCTTGCAGTTGTACTGCACATTTACATGTTTTTTTGCTGTGTTTTGTGGTGTGTTTGTCAGGTTTGCCATTATGACCATTTGTCAGCAGGTTTCAGCTGAACAAAGAGCTCTTTCCTTAATATAGTTGTCTATTATAAAAGGCCAAAAACAGATACTAGACAGGTACCAACTTAGTGCCTTATTTATAACTTCTAATTTATCTTATATGTAATTTGATGTCTTAATGAATTCCAGTCATTATATTAACATTGTAGTTTTTGTCAGACTAGAATAAAAATTTGTTGGTCTATTTGCAGAATATTTCTATGTATATTTATGGTCCAAGAAGTGACAAAATAAGTTCTTATACCTTTTTATATGCAAATGATACAGATATTGAAATTTAAAATTGCTCACTATCCAGTAGTTGCTATTTCCAGTCCTTGAATTGAGTTGTTGGAACTGAAGCATTTTAGCATGCAGTCTTTATATTCATTGTTCTTATTTCTTCCTCCTAAACACAAACTCGTTTTTATGTAAACAATTTTAGTATCGATTTCAAATATGCTTATATTTGCTATGTTAAAAGTCAGTTGAAGTAAAACGTATGCATCTGTATAGGGTGAAGGATTCCCTCTGCTACCTCAAAATTGTCTTGAAAAGAAAAAAAAAACCTCATGTATCTGATGAATTTGTTGCAGGTGTGTGAGTCCATTCCTTTTATCTCCAGGATATCTTACTGACCTCTCTGGACTGCTCAGTGGGGAGAAAAAGGAGAAATTACCCTCTACCTAGTTATAGCACATTTCAAGAGAGCTATTTATTTGGTAATCAGGTCAGACTGTGGTGTGGTTTGAGAGCTTCCTCTTTTTCAAAACTCTCTCCTGTCCCCAGCGTGGCCAGGAAAAAAAAAGAAGTACCGCAACACTGTAGATAAAACAGGAAAACCTGTAATCTTTTGGTTGCTTGTGAGAATTTTGACTTAGTAGTATCTGACATGAATACTAATAATAACTTAAAAAAAAAAAGTTTTGACAGTTCATTTCATTAAACACAAATGAAAGGTTGCTTGAGCCATATTTTTTTCTATATATTTGTTTAATACTTACAATTCTGTTTTGCTTCACACACACAGACTGCATAGCTGTTATTTTATTTACAAAGTATTAGATCTCTTGGTATTCTTTATGTTCTGTAAATATAAATTTACATTCTATAAATTCACTTTTTTCTCTATTGTCTCTTCTGTCACATATGAGTGCAATTGACTAGAGAAATTTAAGTGTTTTTCTCACTGAATCGAAAGGACTTTATACAAATGCTATGCCTTTCTTTTAGCAACTGTAACATTTTTTGATCTAGTGCAAGTGCGTTTACGTGGAATGTTATAGGAGACTGTCATTTTTCTCCAAACAAATTTAGGCTTTTATTTATTTCATCTTGCAAACTGCTTGAAAGAGACATAGGGCTTCTCTCTTTACACACCTTACTTCCTTTTCAAATTCAAATAACACATTATGATAATGATGCAACCAAAAGGTTTATCCTTTAGTTGGTATTCTAGGGTTTTGAGGTCCTTTTCTGTAGACTAAAGTGATGGGTTTTTTTCTTCTTAAGCATTCCTTCTGTTAAATGCTTCTCTCTTTGCCTGCTATAGTTTTATTTTCTTTTTCATTTTCTGTTTTCAGTTACTGATACCAAGTCTGTTGAAGAGCAGTTTGTCTAGTAGTAAGTCTATATGATGTCAATAAGGAACTTATCCCTCAACTCAGTAAAAAAAACAAAAACCAAATTTTGCTATTTCTATCAGAATGCAATCTTAAGACTTGGATAAAAAGCGAAGAGAAATTATAAAATGATCAGCTAGAATCCCTTAATTAAGAATCCTAGCTGAGAATAGATTTATTCTACTTTGTACAAAACAGATATTTACTAGGATTTGAACAAAAGACTGTTTTTCTGGCATGCCTCTTTTTTTTTTTTTTTGTTTGCATTTACTTTTAAGTAGTGTGATAATAGCAGCTACAAGCTCATTTTGCACACTGAAGTTAGCGAGTGTGTGCTATTAGCGTAGCACTGAGCATGGAAGCCTGCTGAAAGACAGGCTCAGGCTTGGCACCATGCTGACTTTTTCAGATGGTGTCAGGTTTACATATATATATTTTATATATATATATAAAAATCAGGTTTTTTGAATATATATTCTTTTCTTTATCTTGCTTGACCTAAAAATCTCACTTTTTTTTGCAACTCGTCATCTGTTCCCATCAAAGTAATATCTTCTCTAAATGCTTTCTCTCTACAATTAATGCTTTGATTATTGATTTTTTTCATGTTTACTAAACTTAGGTCTTTGCATTTTCTCAAGAGTTTGTTTTGTTGTTTTGAACTTCCAGAATAAGTGAGGTAAAAGCATTTTAGCATATGTTTAAGGCTTCACATAGGTTATCAGATGAAAGGATGTTTTATCAGTTAAGCCTAGGTATATTTCAGATACCTACTGTCTTCTTTGCTTAGGTCTTGCAGATGTTTTTGGCCCCCTCATCATTTGAATATAATATCTTTAACTTTGTGTATTAGTTCAAATCAGAGAGGTCTAGCTTCTGCACTAGTTTGTCAGAATTTTGTATAGTTGTCATTCCTGTAGTCTTCTGTCCTGCAGACCTGCTTTGTATCCATTTCATTCGTTCAGTAGCCCTCTCCCCCTCCCCATTTTAGTTACCCTGAAAGATGTTTGCTACAAAGATAAGGTAGGGATATATGGTCGCATAGATACTTAAATTATTCAGCAAGATGTGATTATGTCATTTGACAATACTGAACAATTTAGTATTTATGGAGTCAATTTCTCGCCTCCTCAAGAAACAGTAGTTGTATTAAAACCCCTGAGAATATCTGTTTCTTATTTTTGATGAAGGCAGCCAGCCTCCTTGCACATGCTCTTATGATCAGTGCTCCAGCATTCCAAATTAGCTCCTTATGCAAAGCCTGACAAAGCCATCTGTTCTCATCCTGCTTTACCTCTCCTATTTTTTTTTGTCTGATTAAAAACTTGCAAGGATGAACTTCAGTATTCATAAATTACAGTAATGTTGAGTATCTTGGCTTTGAGCTTCTTGATCGAAGAAGATAAGCGAATGAATGAACATCTTGCTTTCTGTTCTTTTGCTTCATTTCAAGTATTGTAGGATGCTTGTGAGGAGGTCACAGGTTATGATGCAGTGCTGCTTGTGTGCGTGATTATGTGGCCATGCAAAATTCAGCAAGCTTTGGTAGGAGCTCTACCACATCTTGAGACGTGATCTGCTGTTACAGGGTGGGAGTCAGGTTTTTGTTTCTGAGCGGCAGTAAGCAGAGGATGAAAAAAATAAGATGAACTTAAGTGAGAAGTTAAATAGTGATGGGAAGATCTGAATCTTTAAATGTTAGTTAGACCTATACATCTTTAGAAGATCTTATTTAAGGTTTAGAAGTAGAGCAATTAACAAAACTTTAAATTCAAGGTTAGGGACCTGAATGAAAGGTTTCTATAGGCATTCAGTCTAACTTCTTACTAGTTTTAAAATATGACTATCCCTTACTCTGTGGAAGCTTTATTATTATTATTATTAAAGGATGTCAAATATGTAATCTATAAAAGGAGGCACTGACCCACATTATAAATCTTTGTTCACGTGATAGTGATGGTGTGAGAGCGTCTCTGTTCATCAGTGAGACTTCCAGACAGAAAAAGGTTTTGTATATTCCAGTATTTGCCGTCACATTCAAATCCAAGAAAAAATGCAAGTAAAAATATGTATAGAAGAAATCACAAGACTTATTTAATCTATTTTTCTATAGCTACATTTTCTTTCAAAGAATATGATGCAGGATTTTTTCAAATGTACTTACTGGTAACGCACTGAAACATAGTAGTTTGGAAGAAGAAGGATGGCTATAATGAATTTATAAATCCTCAAAGATTTTCATTAATAACACGAAACCCATGCATTTCACCTCTTGCTTTCCCTGCTCTTTAGTGCCACCAGCCATCTGCCTTTAATGACCTCATACAACATTGCTCGGAAAAACGTTAATTTAAAAAAAAAAAAAGGGAGGGGGGGAGCTCCTTAGTTTAACTACAGGACATTGACTGGCTTTTCTTTTTCAAGGAAAGCGGATTTAAACAAACTTTCCATAACACTTGCTGGCTGCGTGCTTCACAGTAGCCACCTCGGCTTTCACAGCGCGTTATGCGAGGACGGAGCGGCGCTGAAAATCCCTGCATTGGTGAAGGCTTCGCTTCCCACTCGGCCTCTAATCCCCTCTGTTGTCCCGCACCCGAGGCCCTGTGGCCGCCGGAACAAAAGCGGCTGAATGGGAGGCGCTGGGAGCCGGGCGCGCTGCGCTGGCGGCGCGGCTGCGGCCTGCGGGCCCTGTCAGGGCGCCGCGTGACGCCCTTTCTTCTCGCTGACAGATGCGAGGTGAGCCGTGCGAGGGGAAGTCGCGACCGGCGCGAGGCCGCCGGCAGATCAAAAGTAAGCAGTGATCAAACAAGGTGAAGGGCTGTGGAAAACAGGCTTTCTGTCTGGCCTCGACACCTGCCTGGTCACTGGGGGGAACGGTGCCGCCGTGGCAGGTTGAGCTGATCCTCTTTGATGTACAGTGAATGCGCAGAGAGGGAGACTGAAGTGGAAAGGGAAGGTTTTCATTTCCCGCTACTCTGGGGCAATTAAAGGTGCTTGGCTGGGGGGTGCTGACAGTGGCTTTAAAGCAGCTCCAGCGTCCATGAAAGGCCCAAGTTTGAAATGAAATGTTCTGCCTTTGCATTTGACTTTCATCCGGGTGTCTGACTAATTAAACTTGCAGTGGCGTACTGAAACTGACTGCGTTTTGCTGACTGAAAGAATGTTTTGCTGTTCTATTTTTAGTTTCATGTACTATTACAATTCTTTTTTTTTAAAAAAAGTTGGTAAATAAACTTATTGCGTAGAGAAAATTGTATTTTGTGGATTTATTCGAAGAACTACAGGATTTTGAAATTATTGTTAATGCATTTTCAAAGTCATGTTTCGTTTTTAATCTTAATTTCTGTAGTATGCTTCAAAGTAACTGTAAGAGATTACCTATTACCATTTCAAGTGTGTTAAGAATACTCCATAGAGGGTAGCAGTAGGTTGCTTGGTCAACAAAAAGAAATGCCCCCTCAGATGTGTACATGTACAGACACATACCAAACCTAAAGTGGTTTTATATCTTCGGTGCTTTGTGGTGCTCCATATTCTGTATGTTACTGTATTTCATTAAGCAAACATACTAGAACTTGAGCATGGATGAGCTCCGTCTGCTGCATCCTTTATATTCTTTTTTTTATTATTATTTTTAAAATACATAAGTATTACATGGTAAGTTTCCTTGTTACAGCTGGCTGCATTTTTGCAGCTGAAAGCAGCAAAGGAGTTTGTTTTATTAGTGGCATAATTTTAGATATAACTATGCAAAAAAAAAAACTTTACTGATTATATTTCAACCATTAGCTTGTTTTTACCCTCTGAAAACAACGGGTATCTATACGTACCCTCTGGAGCATCCTATTAAAAATCTGTAATAAGTCAAATATTAGAAAATTTTTATTCATGTAGCTTAAAAATGTCTGCTAACTTTAGGGTCAACTTCAAGATTCAACATTTATCAACTCTTCTTTCGGTGCTGTGTTTTGTTTTGTTTTGTTTTGTTCTGACTATTCAGATAGCTTAAGTAAACCCCAGCAGTTTTGTTTGCAGTAGGGAAAGCTTTGCTTGGTTCTGAATTGACCAAGCAAAACTGAAATGTCTGTGCAGATCTGAAAGCATTTAAAAGATATTTCAGATTGAACTGAAACAGTAACAATGCTATTACAGTGCCTTAAAAGGAAAAAAAAAAAAAAAGCGTGCGCGCACACACGCACATGCACAAAAATCCCCAAAAAACTCTTGTGTTCTGACATCGACCTACGGAACTTATGTTCCCGACTATATAATAATCAAGCTTTTTGTTTTATTGTTACGTTAGCTGATGCTGGAGACCTCCAAAGTGCTCATACTGTTTAAAATAAAAATCATTTTTGCACTTATGCATACCAAGATTGCTCACAGATTGCAGTGATTTCTATATCTTTTGAAAAAAAGAAAATCTTTCTTCACCCTTTCTCCTTCTTTCATCTGTGAGCTACTCTGAAAAAACTATGAATGCACAAAAACACACATTCAGGATACGTTTATGTAGTACTCAAAATGAAAGTTGGATATGGTTTTCACCCTGCTGCAGTAACCTAGATAAGCTAGAGTGAATTTAGTAAAAATGATTAAAAAAATGAAGTCGCATGTACATAAAGTGGCATTGATTTTTAAAGGTATGTGAGCAGTAAAACATAATATGATCTCAGCTATGGAGTCATCAGTGTTTATGTTAATAGTTTTGACCTAAAGGTTTAGAAGAACGATATTGTATTTTATCTGATTTATTTATTGTTTTTAACATTTAGCTTCAGACAGTATGCTTAAATTCTGAAAGCTAATGTTGCAAAAATTAAAAACTTAACCAAACCAAAAATACCTTCTTTTTTTTCTTAATATACAAAACATAGAAAACAAGTATCTCCAACTTTAGAGGAAAAAAAATGCCTTGAATTTCTGAAATCTTCAGCCTTCTGTATTAGGCTAATTATGCTTACATTCTGAGTTACTTCTCATACAGCACTACAGAATTCTAGAGGTATTTTTCATGCAACCAGAAGGTCTTTTGAGGTCTTTTCCATACTGTTAGGTTATTTATTCTGTATTGTTTGTCGCACTGCATTTCAGATTTTTTCACATTTTTCCATTGCAAAGCTAATAACTGTTTACAGTGTTGAAATGTTAAGTCCCGGATCTTAACAGCAATACTGAAATCATGCCTAAGCTTTCTAAAGGTTACTCTAGGTAAAATTTTGATAGATCTAAATCTCTGAAAAATATGTCTCTATAAAGGACAGTTAGAATATATATTTTTTCTTAATCATATAAAAGCAAGCTAATCAGGGGGTTGGCCTCAAAAAAAAAAAAAAAAAGAAAAAAAAAAAGCTAGTTAGGTAGTTGACCTTTTTAGCTAATATTTGCACAACAAGGTGCATATTGAATGCTACCTGTCATTTAAAACAAAAAGCCCTCCACAACCTGCCAAGCTCCAAAGCAGTGGCTTTTTATTTCTAGTTTCAGATACTAGTCTCAAAAAAGTATTCAAAAAACTCAATCTATGTGGAATTTTGTTACCTAAAATACATATAACAAACCTTTTCTTCAACAGCACAGTAGTTATTTAGAAAGAACTTAATTAAGCATTAACTGTAAGTAATGTCTTATTTACTGATTAATCACTGTATTGCTTCACTTGAAATCGCCTAATTTTAGGAATGAATTGGTACGGTTGAAGATGAGAGCTAGAAATGGGTTGAATAAATGCAGTGTTTTCTGCCCTCCTTTTGAGATTTGTACTACTATGTTTTTTGTCCCAGATCAGTGTTTTTCACCCACTCTTACAGAACAGGCATTCTTTTCCTTCCTTGTGATTTCACCTGAAGATGGTTTCTTTCCCGTGCTAACTACCACTTCCTGAGAATTTCTGAGAAGAGACATCTTTGAATCCTGTAAGTGATATGTAAAGGATAGAGGAAGCTTGGCTGCCTTGGGAGATTTGGAGAGTAGTGTTCATGGTTGCAAGCTCAGTGGTCTCTGTCAGTGAGTGACTGTCCATCTGGTTCTCTCATTTAAAAAATAAATAAAACCAATATATTAAGAAATCGCCTGGTTTCAGAGACTTATCCTGCAAAACTAGAAACTTTGTTGTAAAGGTGTATGGTAAACTGTAGAACTGAAGAGAGCTCTGTCCCCTATTTTGAAAAAAACAGTGTGTTAAATATTTTTCAGCAAGGTGTTTTGCGTGATGTGCTTGCAGTGAAAGAATCACTTTGGTGATGCCCTAGCTAATGCAGCTTAGGACGTTTCCTTGAACTTGGAAGAGGAGGAAATAGGAGGATAAGGTGGGTTTTAAAAACAGTCTGAATAAAAACACTTCTAGCGGTGTAATGTGTTACAAAATTAACTTCAGAAAATAGCTATTGAAATATGTCTGTAAAGGTAGAAATTCACTGTCATCTTATAAATTGGAATTCTTTGTCTCTTATGGTCATCTAATTGTGATGACTATATACACACCTGAAAGAAATAAGGTTATTGGAAGGCACTGGTTGTGGCTCTCAAGGACCTGTTTGCTCATACTACGCTTTACTGTGCGAGAGCTTTGCTGTGGTAAAGCAACACGAGCAGCTAGAACAGAATGTCTGTTTTATCCTGAAAACCAGGGTCATCTCAAAACTTGCTATTATGGCATTGGAATTTCATGTGTGGTCCTCATCAGCCATTGCTAGGTATGAAATTATCCATCGGTCACATAAACATAAAATATTTTAAGTACTAAATGAAGTCAGAAGTAATTTGCATACTGCTCACTGATGTTTAATTCTGTAGTTCTTTGAAAGTAGCCTGTGTTGCTTTCCACATAGGCCCCTGGTTAGTGTTTTAAACTCTGCCAACTTAATTATTCTGGAATAACTATATTTCCGTTTAAGGAAGCATGTTAATTAATTTGGGCTGATTCATTACTTTATATATCTTGAGGAGTGTTTTGTTGTGCTCACCGGATTTGCCTGAAGAGGGATTTTCCATATGACGTTTTAATATGCTAAGATCATGACCAGGCTTCCTACTTCAGTCAGGGCTTTTGTTTTTTTCCTCTTGTCAAGAACTGGAGCCTATCTCCTGCCAATTATTGCTAGTTCAGAAACTGCAGCTCTTCCGTGTGCTGGATGCTTTAGGTTCTTTCGTTGATAAACATTCTCTTACAGTGATACAATGCATTTCATGAAACACGATAGATTTGTATCAGAGGACAAATAGCCTATCCTATTTTTTAAGGCTCAAATCCAGAATTAATGATTCATCCGATGGCTTGGAGTATATGAGAAATTATTCACTGATGGCTCAAACTCAGAATCCGCGTAGTTTTGAATTCAGTTTTTAATCCCCACTGTTTATTTTTCAGCAGTATTATCACTGTCCTCCGTTTTTCAGTGGTCCTGTAATGCACCTACGCAAGACATGGTTGTCTGCTAGAGGGCAGAGGTGATTGGTAAATGTTCCAAAGCATACTCAAAAACACACGTTTAAATCTTAAATGTGGTAAAAACAGCATTATAGATTAGCACATCAGAAATACGGTGGCTGTGTTTCAAATGAAGGTCAGTTCTGGTCTGCCAGTACATCTTTGGGCCTGTTGGTTGTTGGCCATGTGCTGAACGATAGCGGTTGCCTCAGTTTCGCGTACGCGGTGCCTAACGTGTTTGGCTACAGAAGCAGTGTGTGTTCCAGGGCACTGGACCTATGAGTAAATGTACCTTGATGTGAAGCCGATACAGATTTTTAAGGATTTTCCGTTATAATTACTTTCCTTTATAACAGTTTAAGCAGAATTAAAACGGCTGTTAAGATAGCTGTTTCATTGAGCATGGACATGCCACCGTTAGTAATTCTGGCATGAAGAACATAGTACAAATGGCAAAAAAGACTACAAACTGAATGGGCAAAACATATTGGAAAAGGAGTGTCTCTTAAAACTCTCGCAGGAGCATTGTATTCTTAAGTGAAAGAAAGCATTTTAGAAATCCTGGATAGATTGGGTAGCATTTTGTGTGTGTGTGCTTTCAAATGCAGGTTGCTTGTTTGCACAGATACGTTGCTTAAGGCAGCAAGTTTAATAACCCTGGAGGAGCACTGGACATACCAACTCCCCCTTCAGTGTTGTATCTGCTCGCCAGAGTGCGGAGACCAAACAAGAGGGAGGAGGTGGGAAGGAGGAAAGTTTGGACAGTTTCCAAGACTCCAGGGTATGTGTATGAGAACTTGTAATTGCCGGCTGTGGGTCTGAGTTTTATTGGACAGGCTTTTCTGGTGGGCTCGGAGCCCCCCTCGATCCCTCCCCAGGTGGCGGCTGGCTTTGTAAGCCGAGCACCGCCGCGCCGAGACGCGGCTAAACGGGGCGTCCGCCCCCGGCTTCGCCCGCCGCCAGCCCGAAGAGGAACTGAGGAGCAGCGAGGACAAAATGCAAGTGTAGAATAAGGGAGAGCAAGAAGAAAAGCCAAAACAAAAGGTAGGAATAAGAGAGAAGATGGACACTGCAGGGAGAGGTGGCGTTGCAGTGAATGGAAATGCCAGTAAATAATGAGCCCTAGTAAGCTATATTTGTATGGTGCACACTCAGCTGACTCTTCCTCATGAGCAAGAAATATGTTACGTAAGTAAAATATGAACTTTGCCTTAACTATTTTGATGCTCTCTGTTATATGGTGATACTGTGCTATGGTTACAAGCATGGTGAAAATTGAGGGATATTCGGTAGCCTTTCTTGGTAAGGCCAAGGTGGTTGTTGGCCCACTAGTCATTTTGCAAGATAGCTTGTTAAATTTATTTTGAAGCTAGTTTCTTCATTTGTTTTGAAGGTCTTTTCTTACATTTTTACTTTTGTGGCAAAACCTTCTAATCTGGAGATACTTTTAATTTGCCTAATAAATATTAATAAAGTTTGCCGCAAGTTCTGTGCTTAAAAAAGGGAAAGGGGAAAAAAAAGGGCATAGGACTGAGACAGTGAATTGAAGGGAATTCTAGACTTGAAATGTTAATAGGAGTTTTTAAATTACTTTTATATCACTTCTAAGTCCTCTGCATTTCTGTGCTTTTTGTTTACTGTTCTGAAAGAAAAGGATGCTTATTTATTTGTTTATTTATTTCTTCAGAACAGAACTTCATTGTGGTTAAATATTCTGTTTTGTTCTCTGAACTGTGTAATATGTAAAGTTCTACTAATAAATCAAACGAGAAATTTGCCATGTGTATGTAGATCAAAAGAATTGGTGGCTCTAATTCTAACTTTTAAAGTTATGAAAATAACACACAATGACTTTGCTTTAAACATTAATTATAAATATTAATAAGGATTTTTAAAATGTAAAAGCACTTTGTTCCACATGCTCTTAAGCAGATTTCTAAGTGTAAATAAACTGTCATACGCATGCAGTGTTTACTTTGACTATTTTTAACTTATTTTTGCGAATATTTGACTGGCACGTTGCCATCCAAATGCATTTATTGCACATACCAGTAATAAACATGGAAAAGTTCAAGATATTCAATCTATAAAACTGATCATGCAATCTTCTGAAATGTAAAAGGCAATAGGATTAAGCAAAGGTTTTTTTTTTTTTTTTTTTTTTAAAAAAAAAGGAAGTACCCTATTCTGGAAAAGTTGGGTCACTTTTTTCAATTTTTAGCTTTCGTACCTGTTGAACAAAATCTAAACATTTTGGCAGAGGTGAGGCCTTCCATTATCATCTGAATTTATAAGATCTCATGTATATTGTTGGTGATTCAAAAAATAAAATTATCTAATGAAGATAACTGATACAGCATGTTTCTGTTGACAGTTCTTTTTATTGTTATTTCTTTTTCCACAAGTGTGATAGCTTGATAACGAGTCAGTCTCGCATTGTGGTGTATTGACAAACATAGGTAAAAATTCCAAAAATGTTTTAGGGATTGATTGAGCAGGGTAGAACACCAAGTTTCTAATGCGGAGACACCTGGGAGTGTGGTCATCCATCATATTAAACTTACCTTGAAGGAGAGTTTAAATAGTGTGAGAGAGAACGTTCCTGTTGAACCTGAAATCTGCCGTAGCAAGAGAGGGGAGAAGGGGTCGGGGTGTGTGCGACGCCGCATGTGACTATGAGATGTTAATAGCTTCGTGGCTTCCTCAGGAAATTCTGTGATCTCTAGTAGAGCTCTTTCCTCTTCCAGCTCTTCTCTTTTTGCTCTTGCTGGAGGAAATGTAATAAGCAGAGGACCAGAATGCAATGACAGAGAGCAGGTCATACAGAGTCCAGGGTTATTTCAGGGTGCAGGTTTCTGCTGCCTCACGGGAAACTCATAGCTTCATGCTATAGCTAATTGCTGTTAGAAATGAGCTTCAGTAACTGTCAATGCCTGCTATTAAAAGATACAGTAAGACAAAAAGATATTACTTGCTTCTTGTCAGTGATTTGGTAGGAAAGGCTTGGGACAATACCTTGAATTGCTATAATGCTCTTTCATATTTACAGAACACATATGAGAATGTAGTGTTTACCTTAATAGAAAACTTAAAGAAACATTTGTTGGTGTTAGTCTACTTTCCTTCCCCTTGCCCCATTAGATTTTAGTGATAGATGTGTTTAATGGGTGACATTTCATTTGGCATGATACTGAATGCTTTTTACAGAATGTTGCTTCCATTTTTGTTTTGTAGTTTTAATATGAAGAATGAATTCAGTAGAAATTTGTGATCAGCTCTGTTAATTGTGTATGTTATATTTTTTTTCCTCTATTGTCCGAGGACTGGCTTTAGCCCTTTTTATGCTTGTGTAAAGATATTCTGCACTTAAAGAGGCATGCCACTGTCTAATATAGACCCAGCTAATTTTTCTAAATTCTGGTGGGCCTAATGAAGATGAATAAAGAAGTGTTTGTTTAGTTTTACTTTCAGTTTTACTTTCAACACTTACAAATATGGACAAAATATACCACCTATGAAACAAAACCTTCCAGAGAGTAGATTCAGTGTCTGCTATCTTCGTCATTTTTCCTGCTTCACAGATACTAACTTGTAGCTGAATACCAAAAATAAGTTAACCAACGTAAGCAAAACAGTAGTGGATAGGAATGTCTTGCCTCTCAGTTTCCAGTGTGCTTTATGCCTTTTAAGCTTTTCTTTGAGACTTTATTAATCTACTTAAGATTTTTGTATTTTTGACCAGTGTAAGTGCAGCATCCTAGTTCTGATTTTTAATGAAGAAAATGATATTCAAAGTTTTTAATTTTCAGCCTTAGCTAGGAAGTGTTTTCTTTCGAGATAATTTTTTTTTTTTTAACTTGTGGATTTTTTTTTTCTGGATGCACTTTAAAAACTTTTATAAATTTATTGATATACTTGTTATTTAAATTAAATTTGAATTGCTTACTGTATGTTTAATAGTTATGGTTTAAGTATAAAATACTTTTGTTATCATTTGAGCTTTTTTAAAATTACATTTTTTTTGTTAGCATTTAAGTTTTCCTTTCTACTTCATCTTTTGAACGCTTATTTTCATGCTAGTGAACACATTCATGTCTCTATATTTACCTTGAACTTACTAATGGGGAAAAAAAGAATTTGTAGATTATGCCAATGCTATTTTGAAATATAGTTTGGTGACACTATCTTGATTTATATATATATTTTTTAAGCTACTTAGAGGCCAAAGTTTGTGAAAGATTGCAATTACATTGACTGGTAACAGCGATGGTTCTGCAGAGTCATTTATTATTCAGTTGATACAAAAAAGGATCAAAATTGTACTGATGGGTGATTGATATGTCTTGATAAAACAATAGAGGTAATATTTAATAAGAGAATAGAGAAATTAAGAATTTGTGTGTCTTAAAATATAAATATGTAAAATAATTTCCACTCTTCAAAATAGTCTGTATGCAGACATTTAAGCCTGGTATTGTCAGTACCTCGGTGCCTTTGTATAGCAGAAAATGGTTCTCTCTTTATACAATTAAATGTAAGAACTTATGTAAACCTGTTTACATAGAAATTAGTTTGGATTTAGAGGCTCAGAGTAAATGAATATTTGTGTTACAAAATCTTTTCTTTTCAGCTGTATGTGCAATATATAGGCACACTAATGGATGCATGTGCATACGTATGCATGTTTGTGTGTGTATAAGCTTTGTGCACGTGACAAATTTTGAAACATAAAGGAATAGAATTTATAAACAATTACAAGTAGTTGGTATATACTTTCTAAGAAAAAGTGTAAATAAATTGTTTTAGTATAATTGCAAAATAATATCTTTGCATAAAGTGTAAATAATGTTAGTAAATTGTAGCATTTATTTAGTGAAGCAAGCTGTTACAAATATTTATTTCTCTTTCTAAATAGAAAGCGTTATACAATATATTAATATTTTTAAATCACCATAGGTGACATAAATGACCCATTAATATAAACAGTACCTTTTAAATATAAGTGTTTTTATTGGATTAAAAATGCAGTAAAAAATAGTACATAATTTCATTCATTTTATTGATAAGAAACGATATTGCTTTATCTTAGAATGACATCCGATTTTACTCTGTTGTACAATAATAGAAAAACAATAACACAAGGTTAATATTTTTGATTGCAGCGATTTCAGTGATGCTCTGGCTTTGTAGGTAAGTTCATTGCTGTGCTGTGAAATTTCAGAGGCAGTTTTGTAGAGACTGCATATGCTATCGTCACATAATTTGTTAAATATTATCAGCAGGTATTAGAATTATGCAAGAACTGAAAGACTTTTTTTGGTGTCCTAAATTAAAGAAATAATCTCAAAGGGCAGTATGCACGCCGCTTTTAGGTTCGGTGCTTGTGTCCAAGTGCCTCATGTAAAACTGCCCTGGCTGTGAAACACTGAGTGCTCTCCTTTGTTGGCAGGATAAGCACAGGGAGAAATGGTTGAGATGCCTTAAGGAAGGGAAGGGAAGAGAAGGGAAGAGAAGGGCATCACGGTGCCTTCGGTGGTCTTGCGTGCTGAGGTCGCTAGCAATGAAAGACTTTCTTACTCAGAGCTCCTCTTGGGTGTGTAATAAGGTATCCTTTTGTTGTTCCTGTAGCAAAGTACACTGTTCTCTTGCTGCTGGAAATTTTGGTCTCTCCTATTCTTTTGGGCTCTATAGTAGTATCACTTTGCACAGGTGCAACAGTTAAACAGGTATGTTTAGGTGAACGTGAAGCAAGGTATCTGAAAAGCAGTAATGAATATATAAGGTCGAGCTGTACAGTACAGAATATATCCTTATCATTATTTTAAAGTAGTTTTTGTGTGTAGGCATTTTTTTTTCAGTTTTTGTTTGGATAAAGTCTCTTTTATTTTTTTCTGAACTTGACCGGTGTTAACACTTTATGGTCCATGTGGTAGCTCTATTTGCTCTATTTATACCGCAAATGGGGCAAAACAGACAGCCACTGTACTATTTCTAGTTTTTATTTCCTTGTATGGATAATTATCTCAAAAGAAAAAAAGAAAAAATTAACATTATTAGAAAAAAGGGCCTCTTTTTTGAAGAGGGACTAAGCAAATGACATTTTTGATGAAAAAGGAGTCTTTGGATCTTTATTATCTGATGTAGATGGCCCAGCTCTTGATTTTTGTGCTCATGAGCCACATTTTTCGATGTAGTTTGTCAGACCAGAATGTGATTAATCTGGCTGTCATTGTGAATTGATCGTTTGGGAACTTTGTCAGTGCATACATAGTGATGTATGACTGTGTCTTCTTTTGATAGTAATATTATATTTACAACTAACAGAATTTAAGCATGCATCATTGTGTCCTTGAAACAAGCTTATTCTGTTCTTGATTTTCAAAAATACATAACTCTTGATAAAAAGAACACTTTACTGAAAAAAAAAATCTCGTTTTAGCTTTTTGCATTCATTAATTAAGCAACCTGGTTGTTGCACACTAAATTCTGTGCTTACAATTCATTAGAAAGTTGATTATAATTATTTTTCTCTGCCTTTTCTTATTATTTTGTGTGGCTGGGAACACTCCAATGTCATACAAGTATTTTAAAATAGTATTTTCATTTTCAGATACTTGCTTAACATACTTGAATATCATTTTACAATTTGATTGGATGGTCCTGTGCCTAAAACGCAATTTTATGATGAAAGAGTGCTGGGAAAATTGCGAGTCTCTGTCAACATGTGGACGTTGGGGATTTTTTTTTTTCTCCTTTTTAACCGTCAGGATGTAGTGAAAACCTGCTGAATGGGAGGGCAGAAGGAAAGTTCCTTCCTTAACCGTTTGCAATGTACTGTCTCAGGCTGTAACACTGGAACTTATCACATAAGACAGACTTTCTCTGTCATCTTGCATAAGTAACAAACTCTTTGGTGCCTACATTTTCCCATTGATAGCACAGTGCTAAAAAGAGCTACTTCATGAGTAAGTTAATAACCAGTAGTTAGTATCTTCAATTTTCTTTTAAGACTGAGACCTCTTTCCTAGTAGAAGATGCAAGGTATGAATCAATCATTCAAGTTTCAGTCTTGAAATTATGTTAATTTAGGTGGGAATCAGAAGACGTATCAAATAATATGTTAAAATGAGTGTTTAGTATACAGATATTTTAAGTATAGCAATAGAATTTTCTCATGAAAACTTAGAAATACCTTCTATAAAGTTGTGAGGGTTGGACATCCTGATGTTACCCAGGCCAACCTCCTCCTCCAGGCAGATCCAGTTACAGCCGGTTGCGTAGGTCTTGTCCAGGTGAGTTTTGAATATCTCTAAGGATGGAGATTGCACAGGATCTCTGGGCTATCTGTTCCAGTGTGTAACCATCCTTGCAGTGTTATGCTCCTGCTAATCCACTGTCTTGCTCGATCCAATGAGACAAAAGCCTGGAAAAACTATTCATATGGTATACAGCAATCTTTCTTGTTGCAGTATTGGAGGTGCAGCCTTAATTGTCAGATTCCAGTGTTTTAAGACTAAGTTGTTTTCCCCCAAATATGAAATCATCCTGAAGATCAAGAGCAATGGGTTTGCTTTCTTCTAGGTTCCACTTGGAACTATTTTTACATAAAATACATATTTGAATACATTATTGATAAATGTTTTGAGGAAGGCGCATAAAAGATGATGATGTGATAAAGAGAAGGGCAGAAAGTTGGTAGCTGTGAGAAAAAATTATCAGTTCATATATTACGGTGTATTGTGGTCATGGAATTTACTCAATTGTTCATCTGGCAGATTTTTGGGGAGTCCTAGGAAGATGACTAGGTGAAAAAATTTTTATGCGTTAAGTCTAATAAACAAAAGATGTTGACTTCTTAAAACTTCAGTGTATTACTTAGGAAAAAGAAATGTAAACCATTTAGAGAAAGCTCACTGATACCACCCTGTTTGGAAGACTTATTCTACTGCTTCTAAAGCAAACACAGTTGTAAGAGCAACAAACAAGAGATTAGGAATCCTGAAAGTTCTCTCAAGGTTGTAATTTTTAGCTAGCTTTCTCTACCTAATTTCATTTGATTACCTTCTTAAATTGCCCTAAGACTTTACGATGGAAACTGTTTGTACTAAAGAAAAAGGTGATGCTGTGTTTTTTCTGTTTATGTTTACATGCCAGCAATTAACTGTTTGGCTGCAGATGAAAATTGGAGGGGGGAAAAAAAAAAAGTATTCCTGCAGCCTTTTGCATAGGCAGTATTTGCAGGTGCAGTGAAAGGTGTTGCGCTGTCCTATGAGGAAGACTCAAGGAGGGCTTTTTGGTCTTGGGGAAGTCTTTTAGGAGATATGGGCAGTAAGAGCTGGTCCATGTACAGATTATAGTGTTAATAAAGGTTCTGATGTTTTTGGCCAAATGATCTCTTCCTCATTTCATCACTTGATTCCACATCAGTCCACTCTTTGACATTTTAATCTGAAATACAGGAAAGAGTGAAGGAAGTTTAAACAGATGGTTGAATATTATGAAGGATATGTGCTGCAGAATTTATTTTTCTTTATACTCTTTGGTTGTTGGGTGCTGAGACAAAGCTACTTTATAAGGACATTGACCTGAACGGAAATTTTTGGGCCCCTAGCGATGCTTTTAAGTATTTAATGAATTTTAATGTAAAAAAAGCACCCTAAATTACAGCTAGCTAGAACTGAGAACTGGCATATGTGTTTAATTCTTTCATTATAGGTCTGCATATGTGACAAAAGAAAGATGTAGGGAAAATGATGCGAGTGCTTCTGCTGTTCAAATGAGGTGTTAAATTCAGTTCTTTGAGTGGGGAATGTTCCTGATTACAAAATGCTAATCTTTTCTTAAGCGGGCAGGATTGATAAAGGAGTACTTGATCTCCCCCTTTGTAGTGACTGATACTCTGATTTTTTACAGTACAACTATTACTGTTCATTGCTCATTTCATATACAGATAATACTGTCATTTTCTGAATTCTCCTCAGTAGCTTCAGTCAAGTACCATTTTTTTGATATCATCCACCAAATATACTTTGATAGGTGGTTCTAAAAAGTATTTTTGATTTAAAAACTGATATTATTTGATTAGTCAGGAGCCTATAAAGTGTGTCTCTTTAGATGTGATAGTGAGAGAGAGTTTTCTGAGGAGTTTATCTGTAGTGAGTGTATGTTAAGATAATCAATAGATTCCAAGTATTCTTTTTGCATTTTTTGAGCCCCTTTAAATCACTGTATTTACGAATGTATTAGGGGATGCAAATGACTTTTTTTTTTATACTTGGTTCCTAGATGGAGGTTTTTTTTTTTTTTTTTTTTTCCCTCTATATGCCTTATTCTTATGTAAGGTATATATCATGTATAACCATTCCAGAGAATTTTTTTATGCAATTGAAAAAAGAAAAAACATCACTCCAGAACTTAAAAATCCTGCTTCCAGGAACTGTCATTCAGTAATTTCTAAAATGCTCCTTTTAGTGTATTTGAGGTTATAGAAAAGGGCAGTGTCTTGTCTTTAGTTGGTTGGCCAGCATGCCTTGAATAATACTGCTTAGTGCTTGTATAATTCTCTACATTTCTGAAGCACTCTATAAATATGGAATAGTTAATCCTCTTGGAGTGTATCAAAATGTAACAATGAAAAGCTTCATCAAACCCAGTCTCTTTCAGAGATCCCTCAAATCCTCAGGCCCACAAGAATTAAAGCTGCTTTTGCCTTCTGGTAAGTTTTCTTCTTTCTAATTATTTTTTGATGGTAAGTGTCCCTAATTAATGTGATATTTTCAAAATCCCATAAATATATTGCTATTCTGAGAATTAATTTACCCCCACTCCTATCTTGTGTGGATTTTTCTTTTGAATAAATATTTAAGAGACTGCATTTGTGATTGCTTTCTAACTGTAGTGGCATCTGGATGGAAAATAATGGCACCGACTTGAAACAAATAGCAGCTAATAAAACAGAGTTTTGTGTCAGATTTTTTTTTCCTCCTTTGAAGTGGTCTATGAGAAGATGACTAATGTATGGAGATCTGTTCTCTAGAGCTACCTAGTTGGAACATTTGTCCTCTTGAAATTCTGGTGTCCTGGAAGTCATGATTGTCGAGAAAGAGCACAACACTAATGCTTTTCATATGGTTAGCTGGTCATATGGTTACTCAATGCCATGTGGGTCTTATGAAAACTGCCAAATAATGTAACTAAAATCAGACACAAGCTTGTTTTCTGTTTCTTTGGAGAACTGCTGTGTGGTGTGGTATGTAGTTGATTTCAAGAGCAAGACAGAACCTTTCCATCATGCCTTCTGAAATTCCCTTGTACATTTGTTTAAATGTAGTAACATCTGGGTTTCAGTTATTCATGCATTGCTCCAGAATCAATATAAATATTATTAGTGTTGCATACTTTCAGAAGGAAATTGGAGATCAGTGTTTCTTTTCCAGTAGTTTGGAAGATTAGACTGGAAATACAGTTGGGTTGCTCTCATTGCTCAGATTTGTTCTTCGGATCAGCCCTTTGTTTCTCTTACCTAATAAATCCAAGACACATACAGATTAGTTCATTGTGTTTTTCTCCTCACCGTTTTCAACATATAACCTCTTTTCATCACTGAACTTGATCTTATTTGGTTTTCATATTTTGTTTTAACTTTATTGTCCTAAGGCTAACACAAATGGTTTAGCATCTGCCTATTGGAAAAAAATATAACTGTTTTGATCATGTCATTTCTTCTGAATCTTTCTGCTACTGCATCGCGTTAGATTTATTTCTATGCTCAGTATAATTTTGCTTTGCTTTTTTTCCAGATTACTTTGGTTTGTCTGCATATTTGATGTGTTTCATGTCTGCATCATCCACGAGTTGCATGTTTCTGCCTTTGTCTACCTTGTGTCAACATAATACTTGAAATCTTTTGTCTTTTTTTTTTTTTCCTTTTCAGAATTACCACTCTGTCATTGCACTATCAAATCACAGAAAGAATTGCGAGTGTTTTGTTCTGAAATTACATCAAGTGCAGTGTGGCATAGAAACATGGAAATAAGTTAATCCGTCAGAGGAAAAAAGTAGCGTAGATGCAGTGTTATATGTAATAAAACAAAGAGTATTTTCTTTCCCTCCTCCCAGTCATCTAAAGTCATTTTAAATTTAAAAGTACCAACTTTATAAAATATATTTAGAGGATGTACTTATATTACTTTATTAAAAATTAGGAAACATCCAAAAAAGAATCAGAGAACTTGCAGCAGGTACTGAATAGACAATGCTCATTTGAAATCATATATGTCTTAAAATTAGTTCTATGAAGCTATGGAAAATCTTCGAATTTGGTTTCTGAAACCCCATAAATCAGTGTTTCCTTTGTCCTTAAGACCAACTTTCACAAATAAAGACTTTCTTCATCATTCTAACAAATATGTATTTAATAGCAGTTTGTATTGTCATTCTCAGCAAGATTTGGAGAACGAAAGAGAAAAAAAATACCACTAAATGTAACAGATATCTACAATAGAAAATCTTAGAATAAAGAAATATCACAGAAAGGGCAGTTTTAGTGGTATTCATAAACTTTTTCTTTGTCATCGTAGATCCTTTTTATTTTGTTTTACTTAAAAAAAAAAAAAAAAAACTTTGGTACATTTTGTATTGCAGAAGTTGAGCTATCTTATGCTTTCCTTCTCTGCAACAAAAGTCAGGTGGTAGCATTTTCATTAAGCTGTTACATGTTTTTAATTAAATTATTGCACAGAACAAGGGAGTATCTAAAACACAGGACAAAGAATTTATTAAGTTGCTAGTCTACTGAAGTATAAATACGAGATTAAAATTTTGGAAGTAGAAAAGTTACTAGTGTAGACACTTTGAGTATATTTTCTTTAACAAACAGTGTTTTTCAGACAATCGCTGCATATGCACTTCCCTGTTTATCTTGTGCTTCAGAAATTTCAGTGTATTTGTTTTTAACGCTGACAGTGAAAATTTAAACTATCTGTTAGTGACTTTGGCAAAACGAGTGAGCATTTCTGAAAAATGCTCTTGCATTTACCTTTACCGTAGTCTTAGCAAAGATCAGACAGGCATAGCTAGGAAAAGACATTAAAACTAGTGTAGGGAGAGTTATATGCCTGTTAACTCAAGATATTATTCTGTATGAAGTAAGGGTGATAAAAGTGATAATAGTTATTTTACTACTCTAAATTATGCTCTAAAATATATATATGAAGCTGACAAAGGACAAGGTAGAATTGTATATGGAATTACAATGATGCTTAAAATGACTGCATATGTTAGATTGTAATACACTCATAAATGTGTGATACTTTCCATGAAATCTATGTTTAGTCATGTGAAGTGGTCAAAAAACTAGGTAACATCCCTTAACGTTGTGCATGTGACCTTACCATTTTGACGTATGCTTTCTGATATAGTTTTTGATTAAGCCATCATATTCCCCATTTTTACCTCAGTCTTATTTCATTCAAACACAAAATGGATGTTGCTTATTCAATGGGAATGTAGTTAATACTTCCTTTCCAGTCAGGTTTGAAATTGTGGCCTCACCCCATTTTACTGCTCACCTCCTGTTGGTGTTCTGTTCTAATGGCAGAACTTTTGTCTTCTGTTCGTGTAAGTGTACATGTAGGTGCCTCAAAGATATTAACCAATTGCTTCCGACTATTTCCTGTTGAACTGGAGGGAAACTGGGGAACGGGTTAAGTCAGAAGGTTCCAGTATTGAGGTTGATTTGGGAGCTGCCAGGATATGGAGGGTTGACTTCGGTAGCCTTGGCTGAAGAGAGCCTGACTAATGTGGTACTGAAAGAGAGGATGAAAGTCTTTTTAAATAGAAAATTTACAAACCTACGTTATGTTTGTGGATTTCTTTTAGTGACTTAATATTCTCTCTTTATTCTGAGATGAGTCCCAGATTGTGAATAATCTGTGTCTAGAATCTAGATTTCATGTGATCTTCAACAGAATTACTAAAGTTAGCCATTATCAAAGTTTTAAGAGACGAAAATGTGTAAAAATACTATTATGCTGTAGGCTGGGCAGTCTGTTTTCATAAATAGGTAGAGGAAGGAATCAAGAATTCCATTCAGTTTTGTTCTTCATATGTGTCAGCAGGACTGTGTGAAGCAATGATTCAGGAAGATGTAATGATTGCTGCTGTAAAGGGGGAAAACTGTGTAATTTAATTTGAGGGGAAGTACTTTAAATGTTGGTTCTCAATTGTGGCATATTTTGGCTAAATGCTACAAGAAATTTTGAAATAACAATAAATTCTGACATACTGATAGAAAAGTGTATTGTGTTAGGCCAAGATATGGCTAGGTGTTTTTTAGGAACATAATGGAGCATCTAGGACCATGGAGATAATTATACTCCCTATCTTTCTGTGTTCAAATAAACAATGGCATATCAGCAATTCAGATAGATACTATTTGATCCTATGTGACCAGTAACTAAAAAGATATGTTTTTATAATATGTATTTTCTTTCAGAATCCTTAGAAACAATTAGTTTGTTATATATTGTTTTCTCTTCCTCCTGTTTTCATTCTTAAGTGGGAAAAAATCCTGTCTTGAAACCGAAACTAGTCACAGTGTTACTCAGGGTTTGAGTTCCGCGGTTTCGAATAGGTGACTTTTCTTTAGATAAAATTGACTTAACATTAAGTTTTCTAAGAATAGCTGTAGTAAGAGGAGAGTATTTTTCCCTTTAGAAATATCACAAAGTGAGCGGACATAAGAGGGTACATTCATGGATATGAGAGATGTCTCCATTAGTGTGTGGTGTTTTTTTTGTGTTTGTGTGTGTTTTCTTTTGAGCTGTTATCGTGACATGACTGACAATGAAACTTCGTTTTAAGCAAATTTGATACTACTGATTTCAAACTGATACGTTATCTCTTGGATTCATGCATCCAAGAAAAATGGAATGATGTGATTCAAAACAAATGTTCAAGCTTTGATATTGGCTTGCAGAAATGTAGGATTTATTGTCTTTGACCAAAGGTATGTTATTTTTATGTGATGATGAGACAAATGTGCGACAGGTGCCTCACACACAGATGACACTACATACTCTGAACTGCAAACTTTGTGCTACCTTGTGCAACAAGTGTTTGCTATTACCATGCTTATAAACGTTACAGATTCAAAAGTGTCTATTTCCCCTATTAGGATTGGCCAGAGACGTAATTTGTCATCCTTCAGTGTCTGAGGAAGCAAATTTTGACACAGATCACAGGACTGTGACAGCTGAGTGGCAAGCTGTCAAGGGCTCCAGATAAATTGTACAATTTATTACCCTCAACCCTACTGAGTAGATAAATGTCAGTAATAATACTGAAATTAATAGTTACAACTATTGTGGAAAATTACGTGAATTGAGAATAGTAGATGTCAAGGGTCTTAAATTATTTCAGGGCTAAAGAGAATGCTGAAGCAATGCTTCTTATGGAAATGATCTGTGCTAAGTATCATTTCATATCTTTGCAAGATTAATTTGAGTAACCTCAAAGATGTAATGAAACCCGAGTTAGATTTTAGGATTTCCAGAGGAAGTCCTTGAATCCAAAAAGTTACTTGGCTGTTTTTAACTTTTATTCTCACATTTGCTGTGTGTCCAGCTCTAGGGTTTGGATGAACCTAGGGGCAACATGGGGCTGATGGCTGTTTCCTAGGGGCTACTTGTCCCCATACTCTCAGCAAATCTATGTAAAAGATAATAAGAAGTCTTATAGGGTAGGGTTCACCTGAAAATTGTTCATTTCTTTCTAAGTTTTTCATTTTAAACTGAAAGTGATGTTTAGTTTATTAGTTGTCCATATCTCAGTTGGCAGGATTTAGCAGGATCTGCTGACCAAATCTCCTCTTTCTTTTTTTATATTAATCCTGATTCAACCACAAGCCCGATTCAACTGTATGTTGTAGGGAAGGAGACGAAGTGTGCTTGCGCTGGAAACTGAAATATTTCCTTTTCACTGTTATTTCGGTGTCTGTGATCCCTAGCCTGCTTGTTCAAATGAATGTATGTCTACCCAGTGTGTGCCGAATGCTCTAAGGACTTTTTCTGCCTTATTCAGAATGTTTCCAGGAGAAAATCTCTGAAACTATTCTGAAAATTATTCTGAGTGAAAACAGTAAAACATTTACAGGTATGTGGGTCACATTGCCTGCTTACTGATAGGGGTTTTGCTTAGCAAACTGATATTAATGTGATATATGCATATATGTAAAAATAAATATAATTTTCTATTTAGGAGTACTGTCCTTAAGAGAAAAGGTAAATTAATTTTTTTCTTTTGGTACATAAGGTGAAAAAGACAACAAAAACAACATTGAAATTTTCGGTTCATGTTCAGTGACTGGCTTAGCTGGCTGCTTCGTTATTTAACTCGTTGATATCACGAGGTGTGACAGAATTATTTCTGAATTTTCATTTGTCCCAATAATATCGAGCTTATATATATATATATACACATATATATTTACACATATATAAAGAAACAAGGAAGTTAATGACAAGTACTGTAGCTTATAGTCATTTGGGGTGCTTCCAACGATCTCTCAACATAGCTGGAAAGTAGCATAGAATAAGTTTAAACTGATGCTGCATTAAAAATATTTACCTGTTATGTGTAAAAATTTATGTCAGTCTTTAAGGTGAGACAGAAAGGATTGGTAAGGTTGTTGTTGTTGTTGTTGCTAATATTTTTTTTCCACTACTCACTCAAAATGAGCATTCTGCATCAGTTAAGAAAACCTTTGTTCATTAGTAATGAATAGTCAGTATATTAGCCTTTCTGCTAAGCTGTTAGTCTTTTTCCTTACAGGATGTGTTCTTTAATGCATAGTCATGTCTTTATCTTGGGTGAAAAAGTGAAGCTTAGAAAGACAAACAGCACTAATGCATTCATCTTCTATTTCTTAACCCCTTTCCTGCAAAAATCCTCACACAAATACCTCTTTCCATCCTAGAAGAGGAGTTCTCATTTATCAATATCTTTATACTGGTGGGATTTTAAAGGGATTTTTTTTTCTATATACAGATAATTAAAGCTGCAGTTTATTTGGTGGTGTAATATACTGTTATCACATTAAGGCAACAAAATATGTGTAATCACTTAACATGTTGGAATGTATTTTTTTTATTTGAAACCTTTGTGTTTGGTCCTGTTAATGTGAGAGGATGCAAAATTTTTATTCAAAACTGTAATTTTTAAGACTTTTTCTACATTTTTACTGTGTTCTTTTTGCTATATTATTGTGAATATCTCAAAAATGTAAATAATTTTCTTTTTCCCATGTAATCTGAAGTTAAAATATTCATTTTCTAAAAATAAAAAGACAGAAATACTGCAATTATTACATTACAGTAATATTTTGAAGAACAATTCTATGCCAATTCCAAAATAACATTTTAATTTTAATGACAGAAGTATTTATTGACTGAGAGTTTTTAAGTATGAATTACAGAGAAGTAAGAAGTGATGAAGGATTTTTTTTTTCGAAGTGTGACTATTTCCAAGTAAGCTTCTACAAGGTAGATTAAGCATTTACCTCCCTGTTGGTATAAAGCTGCTTCATGATTCTGAATTTGCATTTATATGTAGCTCAAGAGAAGTTATCTTCAGCTGCAGGATCCAGCAATTTTGTGTAAGGTTAAAAGGTGATAGGTAGTTTGTTAGCAAAAAGTGCAGTGGGCAGTATGTGTGCATGAAGTGTCCTGTGTGTTTTAAACATCCTAAGAGAAATTTAAAGCAGGATATGTTGAATCGAAGCTTCATGACAAGACATAGTGTCCTAAATTAATCTAATTCATAGTGCCTTTAGAATAGCAAACATTTTTAAAAGAAGTTTGTTTCAGAAAAAGTGAAAAGGAGGGAACGCCAAGTAGGTAAAAGAAAAAATAGAGTAGTGAAAGCCACTCCTTGGAGAGGTAACAGAAGATTTTAGACAAATGTGTTTCAGCATCTGTATTTATCATGATAATAAATACCAAGACAATCTGTTTTATATCCCTGCTTCTAACCTAGAAGTACAAAGTAAATATTTCCATCAGTCAAGTAATTGAATCTTTGTGACAGCATTTAGCAAACAAAGGTTATTTGTTTATAAGTTTTCTGAGCTTCCCTGAATCTGTCTATTGCAGCAAGGAATACAAAAAAAAAAAAATTATTTTGGTATACTTAGAAAAATCCTTAGGCAAAATTTTGGCCTTCATTGTTATCTTTCAGTTTTATTTTTTAATTCTAAATAGTTGTTATTTTCAGGAGAAGGTTTAATTCCTAATTTGAAATTGCTTCTTTGTACTTAGGATATGATATTTTAAAATATATGGGGAAGTAGAAGGAAAATATTTTTTACACTATTGAAAAATATGCATGATCTGGTGTTTTTTTTGTAATGCAAAAAATACATAGCTTGTGTGTAATATTGTTACTTCTTTTTCCTATTTGAAAGACAAACAGAAAAGCCTTTCTGGTTTTCCATTTTATTAACTTCTGGGTAAAGCAAAGATTTTGGTTCAGAAAGACTGAGGCGTAGTAGCCTTAAAATTTTTGATGTATTCCCACTATTCTTTGGACTCCAGTTTTCGGTTAAAACTTTATGTGATAAGATCCAGTCATGCATCGATCCATCAGGAAAATTCATTCTAAGTATGCTTTGCTTTTAAAGTATTTTTATAAATGAAGACATTGACATTATGACCAGTTAGGGAAGCTGGATGGAAAGCAGGACATCAGCAGGACACTCTAGAACTAGGATGTGAATTATGTGATACATGATAATGATAGATAATTATGTAGCAAGGATAAGACAGGTCATGAAGTGAGTCATACATGAAAAGAGAGTTAATGGTTGAATCTTTTTTTTTTTTTTTTTTAAAGAAAAAAAAAAAAGTCAACTTGCCCCGAAGCACAGAATCTTTATAGTTTGAACTCCAGGCCTAAATGGGAAGAATATAGTTTTGTTTCCATGTTTTGACTTCTGGACCAGATTGGTGACATTGGCTGTAATATACTGAAATAAAAGCAAGAAAGTAGAATGGTCCTGAAGAAATACAGGGGTCATGGGAGTTGTCAGTTATGGGCAAATACGAGCTCTGGTGAGATTTAGACACAGCATCAGTGATTAAGGAGGAACAGGTTATGCGGTCTGTAAGAGGAGATTTGACACCGAGGTGGTGCTGAGGAGCGCGCGGGGTCTGATGGAAGATCTGGCAAGTCAAGAACCTCTCTGTAAGGGTGACCACTGCATACTTCAATCAGTAGAAATAACCACGGACAACAAAATACCAGCCCTGTGATTGTGCCCTTGGAAAATGGAAATGTAAAATGAAAGTCTCATTGAAAAGAAGATAGAAGGTACAGTAGAGAAAATGTAGCCCATTCAGTGGAAGATCTATAAAGAAAAGAGGAAGCATATAATGGAGATTTCAGAAGTGGGAAAAGGCAGGTTATGCATTATGACAAGAGAAACTACTGAGTGGAGGAACATGTTACTTCCAAATGAAGGAAACAAAGAATAAAAAATCTTGCAGCTTAAGTTTAATACATGGCAAGACAACACAATAAAGGACATGAGGAACAGCTGGCATAAGAAACTATGGATGAATCTTTCCTCAAAGGCTTCAAGGGCAGGAGGCTGTTGGGAGAGGTGGCTGGACCAGCTTATAGAGAGACCAAAGGAATTTCTCTCACTGTGGTTCACTGTGGGGGATTCAGGATTCTCAAGCCAGGACTTGCATTCCTGGAGAACTCATCAGAGATTCTGTTTGAAATTAAAGTGTGTGCAGAAGAAATAAAAAACAAATCTGTAAAACGAGCATTAACAAATGGCTAGGTCTAGCTGGCGTTCAGTGCAGAATTCTGAAGAAACTTGAACATAAAATATTTGAATTAGTAGTGACCCTGTGTATCCTCTTGCATAGAGCTGCCTCAGCCCCTGAGGACTGGAGGGTACCAAATGTGACATTAAAAATTTTTTTTTTGGTCATTGATGATCCAGGGAATTACAGAGCAAGAGACCTGGACAGTTAGATAAATGAGATCTGCTTGGAAAGAATATGTTTATAGTGATTTATTTTAGAAAGCATTAATAACTGTGGAATTGGAAGCATGTTTTGTTTGCTGGTTTTTTTCCTTTCTTTTTCCCTTTATTTATTTATTTGCTTTTCATGCCCCCTCATTAAAAGTTTTTGTGGAAACTAAGCATCAGTGAGATAAAAGGGAATATCCTTGCATGGCTAAAGAATAGAATAAAAGGGAGGGAATACAGGAATGGGAGTAATTGTCAGTTAAGTTATAAAATTTTGCATATATTTGAATATAGCTTTGTATAACTTTTTTAGAGTGTAAATTGTTAAGAAACCTCATACTTTACTGATGCCTTGTTATTAATAAGCTTAATATTCAGTTCTAGAAAATATTTGACAACAGTGGCATGTTAGATACTCAGACACTTCTTTACGAAGGTATAGGGGAGGTAGGCAGCAGCCCAACTAAACAGAAATATCATTTGTATTTTTGCATACACAAGAATTTAGCCTGTCTTCAAAATGTGCTGGGATACTGAAGTTAGAGAATTTTTCCCTTGAAAAAAGAAATTAATTTTAGGAGACTCCTTTGGATTCAGAAGCTCTTCACAACTCTGCAAAGGTGATGCATCTTTGTTTTTCATAAAAATATAACATAGTGGACCCTTCAAAAGAAAATCCCTTTCAGCTTATCAAGTAAACTCTTCCAGATGATTTTCAGAACAACGAGAAGAAATGGTGTTTTCTTTAATGGAAAAGCTGGGATGTTGCATCTAGTTCCCAGGCGTTGCTTCATGATGAGTTTAAAGTAGTTCAGTCCTTCCCTGAGGCTGCACTGTCTCTTTTGGAGTAACTTCAAGAAATATGAACAGAGATCTGTGTTCTTCCATCCTTCTTCCCTTGCAGGGACAGGGGTTATGTTTTGATTTGTTTACAACATCCATAGCATGCCTTCCTAAAGTGCAAGATTTGTGATGCCTTTTTTTTAAAGGCATCTATTTGGGCATCCACTAAAATCTGATAAAAGGTGGATAAGTTTTTTTTTAAAAATTGCTTTAGGCTGGTAAAGAGCAACTTAACTAGGATTAACGGCACAAAAGGCGGGTGGTTTGAAAGTCTTGTGTAAACCATCAATGATAAACAATTTCCTTCATTTTTAAATTTTTGTTACCTGTTTTACGCAAAAAGGTTGTGGGAGTTTTCTGTTTTATGCCATGGCTTAGAGGCTGCCAAGAATTCTCTTTGTGGCACCGTTCTGTGTGGCAGACCTGGAGCCAGCAGGTTCCCCAACACTGCGACCCCCCTGTAGAATCGGATCCTTTCAGGAACCTGGCTTTGGAAAATTAAAACAAAGCAAAATATCCTAATGAAGCACATCTGAAAATGTGTGCATTCATTAGCAATGCATTTATATATTTTTATGTTAAAGTATATTTTTATAAGTCAAGAGGTTGATATGTGGTGTGGCATAAAGGTGTTTCTTAGGCTGTTTCATGTATAGCTTTATATGTAGCTTTGTAAAATTTTACATAGCTTAATATATTCCTCACTTTAAAAGAGCTTAAGGTATTTCAAGGGAGCAAAGGAGGATTTCCAGTAAACGAAGAACTATTACAGTCTTAAAAGGCCATATATCCTTAATCCTGGGATGTTCATAGTTTTGTATATAGCTCCATTTTCTTGGTTTAGCCTCTGAAGATACTGCTTTAACCTTCCTGGTAGCCTAATTTAAGTATATAAAATTAGAGCTTATAGTCTGAAATATTATTGAACAGGATTCTGTGATTTGAACTGAGAGGTGTTTAAAGCTTAAGCACTACTGCAGTCGTAAAAGCAAAGGAATGGGATTAAGAGATTTGCAGTCTTTCCTGTCATTGCTGCTGATCAGCTCCATGTCCTGAGGCAGACAAATCTGCGTCTCGATGAGGGGATGCTGCTGAGTTTTTTAGTAAAAACCTTGGAGATCGGCTAATGAAAATCACTATGCCGGAGTGAAGCTAATATAAAAAACATCACCTATAAATATAACTTTACTATAAAATGCACTTGCATCTTGGCATACACTACTACCTTAGTTGGATAAAACTGAAGTTTGCAACTGAATCCCTTTAAGGAAAACAAAGGATCTTGCTGTCATAGAAGAAAAATTCAAAACTTGGATTCATGTTTTGGAGGTTGCATAATATTTCCCTCAGTTACTCCTATCGCTGTGTTGTCAAGCTTACAGTGACTTGTGTTTTATTAATGGTGTAGCTGGAGGAGTCATGTAACCAAATCAGTTTTGAGAAACAAAGTATTTTGAAATTAAAGGATGAGTTGCATGGTTTGGAAACTTAATAAAGTTCTTCAACTGTCTAGATGATGTGGTGAAAAAGTTTACAGGATAGCATGGCAAAAGATGTGTAAGGATCTTTTAAGGAGCATGAAAATGAACATATTTCATCATGGGCATGGAGCATAGTCTGACCATGCGATGACTGGTGCCAGGGGAAGATCTAAAATCCCCTTAGTATGTCTGAAGAGATGAAGATGATATATTGCTGTTGTCTGTGAGAATTTGTGCCCTGGATGTGACAGGACAAGGGGTAATGGCGTAAAATAAAACACAGCAAGTTCCATCTCCATTTGAGAAGATGCTTCCTTCTTTTCTGTGAGGGTGACAGAGCCCTGGAACAGGCTGCCCAGAGAGGCTGTGGAGTCTCCTTTTCTGGAGATCTTCCAAACCTGCCTGGATGCCACCCTGTGCCACATGCTCTAGGTGTCCCTGCTGGAACAGGGGGGTTGGACTAGATGATCTCTAGAGGTCCCTTCCAACCTCAGCCATTCTGGGATTTTGTGAGGAGCCTTCAGTTTAAAGGAGCTGTGGAAACCTAAGAAGGATCAGGACCAAAACTGCTGAAAGAACGAAGATGACCTAGGCTATAAATTATATCCGTCTCTGGTTTATCTGCTGTGATGAAAAAGTGAAACTTTCATGAGTTCACTCCTTATGATCTTCCCTTTCAGTGTAGACTATTCTTGCTGGAAATCTTGCAATGGATACTGAAACAGTTACTATACTGGTGCTTGCTGACCCGCTTCTTTATCAAGGTTCAGATAATGGAGAAGGTTTTTTATTACCGTCGTTTCTTTACCTTCATCATTATTTGCTGCCTCATATGGCTTTTCTCACAAATTTTTAAGGTATTTTTCTTACAATCATGGGACAAAGAAATACTATTCCCATTTTCCATGTAGAAAGTTGACAGGAAAAAGTGGATTTTCCATGTCATTACCAGGGAAAATGCGGGAATGGGTCAGGACATGGGTGTGAACCTGGATTTTCTCGATTTCAATGAAAGGAGTAGTAATGAGATATAAAGAGTTGTAGCTACTGTTAAGAAAAGTCTTCATCTAGTTGCCATCCTCAAAGACATTACAATAATTTCTTTTTCTTTCTCTTCCCTAGTTAGCCTGGCTTTCAATCTGTTTACTGGATTCATTTCCCTCTTTTTTTTGGTTTGTTCCTTTGTAAGTTCTCCTTGCAATGGTTTAATGTGCATTGCTGGATGGTATTTATAGCTAGCACAAATCAGCAACACTCAAATGGTACTTGAACCTTTCGAAGTGTTAAACTCCTGTTGGAGGCTGAATTTTTGACTTAATTCTTCGTGAGCATAGTTGACTGGCAGAGATAATTCCTGTTTGCTTGCAATTTTTCTGACTTCCTTTATGTGACTGATAAAAAAGAGGTGCTGCATGAATGTCTGGGACCTGAGGCACTTGTGTGTGGGGCTGTAGATGAAAACCCCGCTGAGTGGTACTTAAAGGAAGAATATTTACAGTTCTTATGGAGATACAGTTGCTTCTTGAGTTCTGTTTCCTACTGTGTTCCAATCTATTTTTCACCATGCACTGAGTTACTGGGTTCCCATATGAATGAGGAGATGGGTTGTAAAAGAGACGCTTTCATAGTGCCTGCAGCCCCAGTGAGGAAACCTTGTGAAACTCCATACCCTTGCAAGGCTCTTCTGGTTATCGTGGCCCCGTGCACCGGACCTCAGACCAACCAGGGAAGAACAGGTCAGGTCGAGCCACATGGACTGTCTTGGATTGGGTATGTATGATGTATTGGTACTTATAATTTATGCCAACTATACTGTGAGCTTTTTTCTCTCCTTACCTTTATCCTGGGACAACTGTGGTACCTGATATTCCTCAGAACATGTAAGATTCTCCTGCTGTTTATGGAGCTGAATATGTGCAAAATAGGTTTTGGTATTATTTCTCATTTACTTAGAAATTGCATTCTCTGATAATGCTCAGCCACAATGCAGAAAGATTAAAAGTGCTTGTTGTTAGAATGCAGTTTTTTGTTCTTTTATGTTATTGATCCATAAACACTGCTCAATCTATTTTAAAATTACTGTTGAAATACTGAGGAAAAAATTAAGAAACGGCACTTACAAAAGTCATCATTATGATGACAAGCAATTTAGACTGAGGTAACTGGAGCAGTGAAGAATACAATCAATCATATCAGCAAGTATCTTTACAAATTTTATTAGTCTCTCTGACAAATGCTATACTGATCATCAAGGTCATTTCATAGTGGAGCTGGAATGTTGTTTTCATATTCTTACAGCAATATGAGTGCTTTGAATAAACTGCCATGTCCAGTTCCCTGGAGTTGTTGCAGAACACTGAAGCAACAACAGGAAATAAAAACAGCTGCAAAATGAGGCAGTCGTTTTTTTTCCAATCTGTCTAGGCTGTATATTCAGGCTAACAGTGCTAACTTTTGGGGGAAACTAGCAGTTCTAGTGCCAGTTGCTGTCAGGTATTAACTTGTGCTCCCTTTCCAGTCCTTGGTAAATAACTTTATCCTGGTAAAACATATTTCATGAGCCTCAGGTTAACTATATATTTTCATAGGGCGCTTATTACATCTATTTGTCACAGGGAGCTTGCACCAGATTTTGTAGCATATAGAGGCAAATGCCGTAGTAGAATAGATAGGCTCTTTTGATAATAAAACTCCCCAAAAAAGCTTTGCTTATAGAGTATATTGACATTTTAGTTCTGTGAATTTTTAATACATAGCAAGTAGATTCTCAAAGTAAGAAGAGAAGAGATTCCTCAAAAAAAGCAATATGATTCATGATAAACTCTGTGTTCTTCTGAATTGTCTTTTTTTTCCCTCTGTTCCATGGTGGTGGTACCTCTTTCCTACGTTTGTCTGGCCTAAGTATGTGTGAACAGGGTGAACAAATAATACTGAATGCTTTGTGTGGGTGTATTCCTTCTCTCTTCTGGGAAAACTCTGCCTGCTGTATTCTGGGTTATTTTCCTTTTGCATGCCAGCATCTGATCAGCGCTCACAGTACTAACCTGAAATCAGGCAGTGGACCCAGTGCTCCTTCCTCCTCTGTGTTTCCAGCTCTTGAGATCTTGGTTTGTAACAGGGGGTTCTGGTTAGTCGCCAGAGGTGCTTTTGTATGTAGTCCTGATTGTTTTCACCCCCTGTGCTGTATTCCAGTCTTCAAACTTACCTGGTGGTTTGTGCATAGAGTCATCCATAGGCTCAAAGATTCTTACCCATGTTAATGATGCTCCCGACTTTGTCAGTGAGTTTCTTTTCCCTCTGCTTTTTAGGGATGCACATTCTTAATGGAAATACAAAACGTCTATTACAAAACTTATTTTTGGTTCTCTGCTTGTAACTGTGGATCCCGTTCAGCTCAAATTTCCTCTCTGTAACCAAGCTGTCTGCTATTTCCCTGCCAGCCAGTTCCTTTCCTTTTTTAAGTCCTGTATTGATTCCCACCTTCTTCAGTTAAATATTCTACTTTGTGGTGCTCTGTCAAATACTTTACTCACTGAAGCTGTTGCTAACACATTTTCCTCATCTAAGAAAGGTTTGCTAGATAGTTGTAAAAGAAATATATACACAAATATATAGAGAGATACTAAGTTACAGTAATATACTTTTGCTAGGTATGCTTTACATGTAGTTTTTTTATATCACTAAGTTGTCAGTAGTATACTTTTGTTAGGTATGCTTTAGATGTTTCATTTATCTTCCTGCCGTTTTCTCTCCTGAAGAATTCATTCTAATAATTGTTTGAATAATTTAAACTAACAAGGTCAAAAGAAGAGGAATTGAAATAAACGAGTTCACAGAGCCAGAAGATATTTAAAATAAGGCAGATATGGGGCCAACTCGCCAGGGGTAAAGGAGCAAGACAGGAACAGATTTCTGTGACTGTCCAGTTGGTCATTCTGATTTTCCCAAAGAAAGTGGTTGCCAAGGGGAAGCGCAAAGAGGTTTGAGAACTCATTTATGGTGTGCAATTCTGTGGATGGGTGCGGATGAGAAGGAGCATGGGCACGGAAGGGGACAAGAAAAAATTCTGTCTCCTTTCCAGATAGTATGTTGAGGCTCTGGAGGACGAAATTGTCCTGCTTATCTGTAGCAGAAGCTATAGGTAGTTAGCTAGCTATAGGTAGGCAAGGCTTTAATCATGGTCTCTGTACCCTCACCCCTCAAAAAGAAAAAAAATGCTGACACAGTATAACTGGTGTCATCGAGCGCTGTACTTGGGCACTACTGATGACTATTTGAGAGCTGACATAATTGATTGCTCTGCCAGGAGCTGGGGATGTTGGAGATGCATCGATTATGCAAAACATTGGATATTGTATAGTCTGCTGTTTTCACGAAATTGCAGCTGCCTTGTGAAGGAATTCATCAAAAGATATAGGAGGCTGGCATTAGTTCGTGTGTTTTTCAGAAAGATAATGGGTCATCTTGCCTTATTGATCTATATAGCTTCTTTTACGGTTCTGGCATAAAAAAAAATATTTTCTTGGTTGTAATTGTCATATTTACCAGTAAGGAATTGGTGAGGGGAGAGAGGAGTTTCATTGACAGAGATTAGAAAAATCAGGGGAAAAAAAAGTTAATTCTTGGCGAGGGAGGGTGGAAAAAATTGGCTTGTTGGGGAGTGCAGTGGTGTGTTGGTGTTGGAGGGCTGCTTTTTTGAACGCTGACGTTTGTATACCAAAATGACTTCTCTGTGCCCACGCTAGCTCACAGTGAGTTATGTCCAGTGCAGAACTTCGAAAGTTTTTTGCTTTGTTTTAGCGTTCATTTTCTGTGTTGGCGAAGAGCCCAGCAACAAGTGCGATCCCTCTTCTCTGAGTATGAGGAATTCCAGGAAAACTGTACGCAGAAGCTGCTTTGCCCGATCCCCGGCCCTTTGGAGGGCGGCTCCTTGAGCTTGGGCTCCCTCTCTCGCGCTCGCGCTGCCACTGCCGCCTCACGCATGTGGCGCTCGCGCGCCTGCACGGAGCGAGGAAAGGGCCAGGCCTGCGCGGCCCACGCGCGCCTGTGCGGCCCTCCCGCCCTGCCTTCCTCCAACAAGACCGTTCGTTGCCTGAACTGGAAGAAGGAGCAGCTCCAGTTGACTTGTTCTGCCACCTTGCAGAAAGGAAGGATGAAGCCTGGTGTAATAACAACTAGAGCAAAGAACCCTCCTAGTGTTACAAAGTTATGAAGTAACCTGACTCCTTGTATGCCTAGGAGATTCAGTCCAAATGTTTGGTGCAAAGACCTGTTTAAAGAAAAACAAAATGCTCAAAGAAACACATCAGGGATGAAGAATTTTGCTAAACTTTACCATGAATTTTTGGTAGATTTTATAGCTGGAATGACCAGCTATAAACACCTTTTCTTTAATGCTTTTTGGAGCTTATTGGTTTTCCTTGCCATTGTAATTTTGACAAAACAATGATGCTCTCTCTTTTTTTTTTTTTTTGGTGCAAACATTTTAAAAAAGACATTTCCTCTTCTAGTATGTTCTGTGTGGTATTATAGTGTACTCCTTGTGGCTAAATAATGAACAGTAGGATAAGGAATAAAACACACAATGTACGTTCACAAAAGAGTATTTTTTCCAGGTAAGAGATGAATATTTAGTAAAATCTATAAAATTGATTGTTGAGTGATGTATATGCAAGAACATACATAGAGTTACCCTATACAGTATCGTTTTTGTTTTATTTATTCCTGAACAGAACTGTTCTGTTTGTGTTTGAGTCTTTGTGTACATGCATATTAGAGCTCCCTCTGTTTCTACTGTTTTAATTTTCATTTTTATTGTTACTGTGTTTGGAGATCTCTCTTACCAGTTACTGCTATTACTTCCGACATCAAACTGTGATTGTAATGAAGTAGTCAATCACAGTAGGGAATGCTGAAGATTACCATCTTAATGACTTATTTTCTGCAGCTTTTCAGTGTAGGCCCGTGCCAGTCATGTAATACTCTCTAGGGGTGTAGCAAGTTTACCTCTTCCCTATAAAATTTGATGGAGGACACTACATCCTGTTGAAGATGTACAAGGGCAATGGTGGAAAGCTGCTTTTCAGAGAATCATGGTGTCCAACCTGTTAGGCTGGCTTCTGTGCCGAGCAGGCTGTGGAAGCACTAGTTATGGTGCTGAGTTCGTGAGAAAGCGTGGAAAATTATTTCATCTAAGTGCCAGGCTTAAGGGATGTGATTTGACATAACTCTCTAGCAGACTTTGCTTCATGTCTGATGCTCTTAATGATTTAAATTGTGTCAGGATTCAAAGCTGATTGTGCTTCAGACTGCGAGAATATGTGTGCGGGTTAGTGCTCTACTTGATCAGATTGATATAATGATGATTTTTAATTAGCTGTAGCTCACTGAGAAAAATAACAAAGGAAAAAATCTCTTCCGACTGCTTTCAATTATCAGATGTTTCTTTTTAATAGCAGTTCTGTTGCATGAAGATAATTTATAAATCAGACTAAAAATACTTTGCTTTCCATGCAGTGCATCTCATTTTCATTAATGGTAAGCTCATGCTATAGCTCCTGGCTTCTTTTGAACCTGTCGTTCCTACCTGTTCTGAATATCAAGTGCTTTGATAAAAAGTTTGCTCCAGTTAGGGTTTGGAATGTGGCATTACCATGGGCTATAAGCGGCTGGAATATTCCAGATAAGTTCTGATTAATGGACCTTGAAGACTATTAGTGCTCAGATTTGTGCAGGATGAATAAGCATTATTCGTGAATACCTGATGCCATGTCTGTTAGCAAGTAAGGCAGCTATAATACCATGCCATTAGTCTATAGTACAAGATTTTTTTTTCCCTTTGCATGTATAATTCTCCCTATGAAAAGTATTTTTAGAAAGAAGAAGGCAGATAAATGTAATTTAATTAGACTTTATATCATCAGAAAGAAATCTTCAAGTATGGTTAACATTTTAAAGTTTTTAGTCCTTTCTAATAGATGCATTAAAATAAATTAAGGTCAGTAACCTTGGCTGAATTTTGTGTGACATACTGTGTCTTTTTTGTTATGTTTGTTTTAGACAGAATCCTCTCTTTATTAGCTTATGATAGTGTTTATTACATAGCAAATGTGTTACCCAAGAAGAATAATTAAATTCTTCTGAGTAATGAATAGGTAGCTATTTTGAGATGCTCTTTTGGTATCCCAGCAAAAAGTCCATTAATGACTTGCCTTTTATGGTAAGTTTTGAAATAGACTACAGAATTATGTAACATTTTGTCAGTAAAACATCTGTTATTTTCTCTCTACATGGACATAAATAATTAAAATTTAAGAGTTCTTTTTTTTTTTTCTTTCACCTAGCAGGAGCTCTTCATGTTGGAGAGCAAAATTTGGGCATGATGATTCCCCACTCTTTAAGGCATGTGTGAATCCCTTCATTTGTAACACGTTGCACTTTGGGTGGAATTGACGTAGTCAGAAGAGAAGAGCTCCGTGATGACATTTATTTCAGTGGTTTGGGCAGACAAACCTTCTGCACCTCTCACGCCGTGCACGGGCATTGCATACACTGGAGTCTTTTCCTTTTATGAAGGAAGAGGGGATAGGGAATCTGTAAATAGTGTGTAGGGAATGCCATAGGATGGGAGTTCCGGGTAAGCTGCAAGGAGGCTCCGAGTGTTTTTGAAAGCCTGGTTTCAGTTTCAGCGGTGATCTGTAGGTGTTTGCTGGCAGCCTTAGCTTTATATTAGAGCTGGTGCTTTCAGTATCATGAAGCCGTATTGCATTTTGGCTGTGTAATTTCATACATGGCTCGTGTGAATGGGCTTAATTTTCATACTCAAGGTTGGTTCCGTGGAAAAAAAAAACAATACCTTTTCTGTAGAGATTTTATTGTGTAGGTGTACTATGTGTATATTATTTACATTTCCAATTGCTACAACAGTTTTCCTCTCATTAAAATTGCATGATCTCTCTGAAAAGCAAAGGAAAGATTTACAAAGGAAGCCTATGTCAAGGAACTGTGTAGCTTCATGGCTTTCTTAAATGTGACAAGGGTTTAATTTCTGTGTTAGAAAGTGTTTACATTATTCTTTGAAAAGATGATTTTTTCAATCACATGTACTGGATCCTAAAATACACACACGATACCATGGGATATATCCTACTTTTGCCCTGAAGATTTCTGAATGATTCTGTCGGCAACAGCAGCTTCTTGCTATGTATGAGGGAATATTAGCCTTGGAGGTTACAATGCCTGTGTTACCACTGTAGATAACTGTAAATATATATTTAATTCCAGGAGGTCTTATAAGCCCACATTATTGATTGCATCAGAAAATAGGAATATATTTATCGTTGGTAAAATGAAAGGATTTGGGTTTTTGGGTAGACATACTGTTCCTTTATGTATAAGGATTATAGTTTTAATGGATTAAAAACTTTTGGTAATTATTTATATAAGCTTTAAAAATTATTTTCATGAATATGCCTAGAAGTGATACGTGACTACACTTTTCACTAGGATTTTAACATGTGGGATCCGAGCTGTCCAGATAATGCCAGGGCTTACGCAAAATGTAGGAATTTGGCTCCCAAGGAATATTATGGGGCACGTAGCATTTGGGCAGAGAGAAGGTGAAGTGCAGCAGATGTTGCAGCGATAGGTTGAGGGTCAGGGACAGGGAGCAGCTGTTAGCAGGGAAATGATAAGCTGCAAAACAAAACCCCCAAATGTTACTGTGAGCACTGATACGCTGAAATGTTCTTAGCCGCACTGGTAAGAACAAACCTCGATCTAGTCCTTCTCCTTGGGCTGACAGTGTCTGCAGGATGCTCTGCAGCCTCCACAGCACACAGCTCAAGCAAAGCTGAAGCCTTTCTGTCTGAGTTGTCGCGCATCTTGCCTGTGAGCTCACGCTGTCCTCATGGGGAGAGAGTGTTTGTGTGTGGGGATGGTGAGCAGTTCCTCCCGCACAGGATACGGGCCTCATGCTGCCCCAGCCTGTACCGACTGGGCTTTCGCAGTTGAAGAAATTCCTTGTGCAAGAACTGAATGACTGTATCATGCAGTAATATTTTGCCTCTTTTGCGGTTCCTGAAAACTGTTAACAAAATGATTTGAATATTTTTGCGTCCAAATATAATATTTTGTTGGTAGTCTGCTCTCTGATACCACCTTTCCACAGAGCAACCATAACCTCAGTCAGAAGCTTAAATACAGCGATTGGTGTTGCTACATACTCCTGAGTAAAGGGAGTGCAACTTCTTAGCTGAAGGAACAGTGTGCAGGAAGTAACATGTTGGTTTTCCCGTGACAACAATTTGACCATAGAGCTGGTATCTGCCCTGGTAATGGCCATGGTGGGGCTTAGTGACAAGAGTGTGCCTGTGTCAGAGACTTGTCCAAGAAAACCGAAATGGCCCATTTGGGCAGTGAAGAGACTGTCAGAAGATACGTAAGTCATCGGAGCACAGTGAAACAGCGCCTTGGTGTGGAAATTAAAACCTTCCTGCATTAAAGCAAAAGGCTGACAGTGTTGAATAGCTCTCAGGTGTGATGACTGAGCAGTGGAAGGAGTGTGTGTGAACATGATCTTCTGTCTTTCTCAACATTGGAGCTGTTTTAGGAAAAAAAAATAGTACATTCACAAAGCAGTTGTATAACACATAACACATTTTTCTCATCCCTTTGGAAGCCCTTTGTGATGGGATAATCAGGCAGATAACTCTGCCAGAGCCCATTGTTTTAATGGGAATGTGTAAGAAGGAATTGCAGGGGGACTGAAAATAACAGATGACTTTAGGAAAAAATTTTAAAAGGAGATGCAATCTGTTTTGTTAGGATGAACAGGAGAGCTGTTGAATGCTCCTTTTTGCCCCCACCTCCTATGGCTGTGGTACCCATAACCCAGCAGGAAACAGGCTGATACCTGGCATGAGCGATGGAGCTGACACGGGCTCATTTTCTGGCACGAAATGGGTGGAGGTTGGACTCTTGTGAGACCCCAGCCCATTCATTTTCTCTTAATGGTGAAGAACTGATTGGAAAAGGGGATGACGTTTGAGAATTGTTTTAATATTACTTTGCCCTCGGAAGTACCAGAGGTGCAGCTCAGGCTTTTGAAGATATGTAGCCACGTGATAAGGACAGGCCAATAAACCACGGAACTGTGTGGCACTACATGGAAGTATTTTTGTCTTTCTTATTGAAAATTATACTGAAATAAACATTTTGTTTGGAATTTATTTCTTACCATGTGCACACCTCTGTCTTTTTGATACAAGATTCTGCCTAAGACAGGATAGTCAGGATATTATTTTAAATTCACAGAAAGTTTTGCATTCTTTGCATGTTTTGTAAATATATGTGTATACTGAGCATAACTTAGTCTTCCTGGATCCCTTGCGAAGATGCTGTACTTGCCTGTTTAGCTCTCATGTGCCTCTCATTAGATCACTTATAATACAATGGCACCAACCATCTGCAATTAAATAAGTAAATATTTTATTGTTTTCTAATTCTAAATTCTGATATTTAGCAGATGTTTTTATTTCCTCCTCTCTGTATGCAAGATATTTGTATTCACTTATTGAGAATATATTTTTCTATCATTAATTTTTAAGCCTTGTATTCCTTTTCATAAAGCTAGAATGCTAGATTTATGAAATAAAATGCTAGAATGTGCAACATCTGCCTGACTTTGTAATTAACTTATTTTTATTACATCATTTAAACTGTAAGAAGTAAAGAATTTCTTTTGCCTGTCATCTTCATGTTATATCTGTGTTCAGTGGTGAAACTTTTTCGAGGTGTCCTGGCTTCATGCTTGACATACTGTGAAGAGTTAAGGCACTGCAAAGAAGCTTAATACCTGCTTAGTGATTCTCCTTCTTTAATAGAGTGTCCTTGAAAAAGAAAAATTATTTTATCCCTGAACTAGAACAGTTTTTAAAAATACAGCAAAAGCATCAGTAAGAACTTTGTGGTTCTTAATAGTTGTGATCAATTTATTTGTTTCTCCTAGAACAAGGCTAGCTTTCTAGGATGCATTTTCTAAAATGTAGTATGTTATGTAGTGTGTTAGTATTAAACCATTAAACTCCGAAGTCATGAATGTGAAGAACTGAGCTTGCTTTTGTTGACTTGCACACTTCTTACGGGTTATTACTGTTGTTCTCAAGCTGTGAAGTAATTTCTTATGGGTTCTCTGTTCATTAGTGGTGCTTTCTTTAATAGCTGATTACTCAGAACACTTTAGTTCACTTTATTTCTCCAGCACAAGAGAGTGCTGGAATCCTGATTATTAGCTGTGCTGTCCTTGTAAAAGTCACTCTGGAAGTTACTCCTACAGGTGCAGGCTCTGTTCAGCGCTTTGCCTGCTTGTTTCACAGGAAGCTTAGCATCTGCGTATTGACTACGAAATTGGTATCGTAGCAACTCTTGTTTTGAACCCTCTTATTACCACTATTTCTCAGGCCGAGCTGCGCAGACCTTAGGGTACTTCCGAATTTCTGGCAGCTTACTTTTCCATTGCAATAGCCTTTAAAAGAAAACTATCAGCTCACTTTTCCATTGCAATAGCCTTTAAAAAAAAAACTATCAATGAGGCTGGTGCTGTCTCAGTCGAGGGGGGATCTCTTCTGAGACCAGAATGTGCTGCAGAGCTCTTCTGCAGTCAGCATTTTAATCTTTTTTTTTTTTTCCCTTTCTCCCATTTCCTGGCTTGCGTGCTGGGAGATAGTTGCTGTAGTTCCCCTTGTTTCTGCCCCTACCTTCCCAAGAGATTGCCTTCTTGTCCCTGGCACCTTCCTTCCAAGGAGAAGACTCAAGCAAAATGGTGGAAACGTTTCCCCCAAAGCTGGGGGTCAGCAGTTTTACAGAAGGAAGTGCAATTTGGATCATGTACGTACAGGGTTTTGCAGACAGGCGTGAGCTTGCTCTCCCTGCTCTCCAGAAGTACCGCAGGCCCCCAGGGCAGTGCAGAGCTACCCGGGCTCGCAGCAGGGCTACCTGGCTCCTCCATGCAGGGCGCTCTGCCCAACACGTAGTTCTGGGGTCTCTAGGTAGGGTCTGCCTGTGTTTGGAGCCCGGTGTGCGGCTCCAGCGGGAGCAGGTTTTCTGAACCTGCTGCTAGAGGGCAAAGCCAGCCTTGCCAGCTCCAGCGGGAGCCTGAAAGAGAGAGGAAAGGTGGGAGAAGAGCTGTGTGGGAAGGAAGAAATGAGCACGTACATGAGGAGTGTGGGGAGAGCAGGCTGACTGAATATAGAAACAGAAACGCAACCGCTGCTTGCACGTACATTTTCCTTCAGAAGCTGCAGCAAAAGTCTGCTTTTTATTATTTACGGTTTTTCTTTCTCTTGAGCCCTCTGGTTTGTATGAAGCAGTAGTGCTGCAACGGCAGCTGTAAACGTGAGTTCCTAATACTGCTGTTGGTTTTTCATTGCAAAAACATGGGTGTGAAGGACAGCCTACAGAACCGTGGGGTAGTGATCTTTTTCTCTGCCTTTCATTTAATGGAAGCAGTTACTGCATTTTCTTAGCACTTTACCAATCAAACCTCTTCATCTATGAATATGTATTGTGAGTTGTCACTTCATGGTAATTACTCAAGCCACAATTTTTTTCCAGTAACTTAATAAATAGGCTTTCAGTAAGTTCTGAGAGATGGAGGCAATTTTAGGACAAATTTTGTTTATAACTACAGTATATCAAATTAAAATGGCAAAAATCATAATGAAACTGACCTTTTTATAAAGCACTTACTTGCCTGCTCATGAATTACGGGTACTTTAGAAGACTTATGTAAGAGTGCTGGAAGTATTAAGGTTTTTACAGCCTCCTGGTATTTTGTCACATGTAAGGGCTATACATGAAAAGAAAATAAAGTAGAATCATAAAGAGGCTAATTTTATATTTTTGGTATGGAAAATATGATGGATTAGTATTGCTTGGTAGAGTAAACTTAGAATAAAACTGCCCTTACGTGCAAGAGGAGACGTTGGAGTCCACATCTGCAAAGGGTGCGAAGTGCAGTGATTCACACCTGAGAGCCTGCGAGCTTGGAGGGAAGGGTGCAGTGTGTGCCAACAGCGCCCAGGGCAGTCAGGTGCCTCAGGACAGAATCTGCAGAAACCAGGAGGAGGCATAAGGGGCAGCATAAGGGGCATGGACTGTGTGTGGAATCTCACCTGCACACAGCCTACCCTGTAGCTGTAAGCTAAAATTCCTTCTTACTTACGGGAATATTGGTTCGTGCCCTGTAGGGCAATCCCACAGAGCGAGAGTGTGGGCAAGACCACATCTCCCACTAGTTCTCAGGCAAAATAACCACTATGGAAATGCTCCTCTCATATCATGGGAAAGGTGCTCCTAAGCTGATGGAGGAGGGTGAAGGAAAAGGATAGCAGTGCTATCTTTTATCTCCTCTCCTCCTCTCAAATTTTCTAGGAAGACAAAAAAAAAGGGAAGAAGAAAAAAGTGTCATAGTGTTACCATGTGTCATACTATTGCAAGCCTTGTCATGATGGACATCAAGGTAGCCAGCAGGGTGCACAGGGCAGAACTCCAGGCAGATGTCAAATTCTGATCTTGAGGTGGGACAGCCACAGAATTAGTGCCAAAACGCAAGGACTTTTGAGTCACAGTTCTGAATTTCAGCATTCTGCTTCAGGCGGCCATGCTTTTGTTATTGCATTAATCTAGAGTACTTCAAATTTGTTGACATAGATGAAGTAGCCCCTGTTGTGAGGCTCACTTGAATGAGTTTCCAGGTTCTGCCTCTGTGTTTTATGTTTACATTTCAGCTTTAATAGTGGGATATGTATCAAGCAACCCGTTCTTGAAATAAAATAAAATGGTTCGTAAATTCATCTGAAAGTACTGTGCAAGAATTTTTGTTTTATCTTGGCCTCAAAATAATATTTCCAGTGCTTGTTTTCTAAACAAACAAACAAAAAGCTCACACAAATTGATCAGTTAACACTCACAAAACACGTTTTTTTGCTATTAGAGGCACTTGTTTTATGAAAGACTACACATTTATATTGAATACTGTTTTTGTAATGGGAGGAAAGCAATCTAAGTTTGCAAGGTCTTGTGAAAAGATTGACGAAGTACCCTAAGCATCACGCATAAGTACTTAAAAAAAAGGATAATTTCTTTTTCAGATAAATTGTTTCTTTTCGAGATTAGACAATGGAAATGTTTCTATTTCTTCACTTTGCCTAATTTTTCATTTTTACTTCTTGTTAAAACTGAGAATTGTTGAATTTTTGATCAAGGAAATGGTTAAGTTTAGCCAAATATGTTATTGAATGTGAGGAAATAAATTGTATGTTTGGTGGCAGTAAGTTAAGATGAACCATGCCTTCTTCCTGTTGACTAATGAAATTTGGGTGCCCTGGATGCTTGAGAATGATGATGGATTATCTATGTATTTATATCAATGTTTTGTGATTGCAATAAGAGGTCATGAATTAAAAGCATGTTTACCAATAATAATTCCTTTGTCAGAGCTTATATGTGCACTATCACTTAAGCTACAGCTCGTGAAAAGTAGAAAATATATCTCTACTTTTCACCAGCAAAAACCTTTTCCATTTTAAATTTGAGAGAAATATTTCACCATTCTGGTCCTTTGTTTTCTGTGGGAGGGAAAGCAAAAAAATCCCACCTTCTAATATTTGTGTTTGTATGTGACATATGTGTGTTTATGACTAAACTGAGTTTTATATTCATGCTCATCTAAATTGTGTAATATAAGAAATTTGCTCATTAGGCATTTTCACCTACTTCCATTAGAGGGACCTTGCAGACGAGAGTGGTGACAGCACCACAGAAAGACAAAAGAGGTTGTTTTTTTAAGGGCTTGCATGGACTGTGTTGCACATCCCCAAGCACTGAAGGAACTGCCTTCCCTGAGGACAACTGCTGTTGAAAGAAATTAATTGCATATGAGGGGGGAAAAAAAAAGAAGGCCTGCTTGTAGTTGGAGTAGGAAGATGTGTGTTATTGTAAATGTATGCTTTAGTTTAATAGTAAGAAGCTTACTGGTCTTTATAGTGTAGTCTGTAGTATAGAATCATAGATTGCTTATCGTTGGAAGGGACCTCTAGAGATCATCTAGTCCAACCCCCCTGCACACGCAGGGTCACCTAGAGCACGCGGCACAGGACTGCGTCCAGGTGGGTTTGGAAGATCTCCAGAGAAGGAGACTCCACAGCCTCTCTGGGCAGCCTGTTCCAGTGCTCTGTCACCCTCACTGTCAAGAAATTTTTCCCTAAGTTCCTGTGGAACTTCCGGTCACTTTCTTAGTTTGAACCTCTGTTTAAAACATTCATTTTAAAAGGTGTTAGCCAAAAGAGACGGTTTGTGAGGTGATATAGCCTAGAAGCAGTGAGAGTTTTACTTCGCTTGCCAATGGTAAACACAGAAATAAAGGGAGAACCGTTTAGGAAGTCTCCTTTCTCCGGGTTGAGCTTGTGAGGCAATAGAGTTTATCTACATAAGCTATTCCAACGCCAACTGAGAGCTGTATTCAACAGTGTGAGAGATCCTTGTGAAACCAACCCCACATTTTTTAATGTAGCACGTTAGCATTGTTGTGCTAATATTATCATAATTACCAGGCAATCTGATGAGTGTGAGAGAAGAATTAATAGGAGGAAAAGAAAAAATAAAAAGGAGAAAAGAAACAATACTGCTATAAAAATCATGGAAAACCAAACAGATGTATCCCTGGAGCTCCTGCTTGGTTAATGTCGCCTGCTTTTGTAATCAACACTATTTTTTATGACTGGGAGTGTTTTATGTGTCTTCATTATGTTAAAAATCTGAGTAATAAATTCTGGGTGTGACGAACATCATCTTTCCTTCTGTGGCAAAGAGGGAACATCTGTCTTAGTGCGTCTTCATCATGATTCCTTTGCAAGAACTCATCTTTAGTTCCGTCCTCATCCTTTGACAAGGTGTAATTAATTCAGCAACTTTTTACCTTGCGTTGCCGCAAGCTGATGATGCGGATGCTGTTTAGTGCAGTGCAGCTTTTAAACAAGCTCAGCTGGAGAAACCAGTGTCAAGTTGCCCCCAGCATTAGGCAGCTTCTCTCAAGCTATTTTATTACTGCATGCATGTTTGGGTTTTATTTAGTTACATTTAGGGACTTTCTGCAGATGCAGCAGTGATGACTGGCCTGCCCATGTGTTGTGATACTAGATAGAGATACTCCTATTGTGAGATATCTCATGGTGTTATGGTGGGAGAAGAAGGGCATGTCCATCACCTTGGATATTCAGCTGGGGGGCTGAATAAAAATGCCTTTATTCTGTGCCAATTGCCTGTGTTTCACAAAGTCAGTGCATTTCAGGAGTTTTAATAAAAAGGGAGGGGAAAGGAGGGTAATGCCCGAGTGGGATCAGGTGCACGTTGGCCTATCTTGCACGTTATGGTCAGTTCCAACATGCACGGAGTTGGACAGGATTTGAGGGAAGAGAGACCAAGGAAAATGCCCCTTGTTTGACTGCGTCATTTAAAACACAGCTTTGGAGGACAGGTTTATATTCTTGACACTTCATTCATTTCCAGTTATTTTTCTATCAGCTTCTCTAAGTTTTATGGTTGGAATTTCAGTAGCTTCTACTCTTGTACTTCCAACTTTCTTGTAGAATTATCATTTTTGCCTCAGCACTGCTCCTTTTTGCTACTTGAATTATTTAATAGAATGTAAAACAAACTAATACTTATAGAATCTAGTGCAGAGTAGCCGAAATATTGAATTCCTGTAAAACACTGCAGAACTGGAATTCGTATATAATAGGCTGCAATACATAAAAAGAAAATGATTAAACCCTACCTCACTTATCATAGATCTTTTTAATAGGAACAAAATCCGCACCATTAGTTCCAGACCAATGTATTTCCCATTCACAATGCTTTAGTGCATAACTTATAAATCTCTCCTCATCATCCTACATTACTTTTTCAAAGCAAGACTAACATCAAGCAAGACAGGATGAATGAAAGTCAATGAAGGTCGACAAGACAATCCAATTATTAAAGATTCCGCAAAGAACACTACTGTGATTTATAAAAGAATTAGCTGTGGATTTCTGTATCATTATTGACAGGAGTCATATTAGTAGAACTGTAGTATATTTTCTGTGGTAGTCTGGTCTAGGTCTGTTTTAGGTTATCTAAATCTCATCTGTTTCTGTAGTATGTCTGAGTGTCTGTTGGTCATAACTCTGTTTAAAATATTTTCCAAAAGCCATATTTATAATTCACATTTCATATGTCTCTCCTGTTTCTTGAATGGAAGGGATCTGTGAGGAAACTGTACAGTTACATGTTGGCAACAGAGTTAAGATTACATAATCACTGCACGCCTGCTATGCCAAATTTGCCTTGTGCTTTTTTTGCGCAGAATAGGTCACCCCTTGGGAGAATAAAACACCTCGTACGATGGAGGAAACTACTGTTTCTGGGACTTGTTTTTAGCAGAAACAGCGAGCTACCTCTACAAGAGTTCTGATATAAAATTTCAAATGTTGTGCATGTATATTTATTAAAAATATATAAGCCTTTTTAGTAGCATTTTAGGCATTTTTAAACTTCTTCATTTAGAAAGAAAATGTTTTGTAGCAGCACAGAAATAGCTGGTGCACCTGCATAAGGATGTAGGCGGGTAAGGTCAGTATATAAGTGATGATGACATTGTAGTTGATAAAAGAGAACAGAGTCTGAATAAGCAGTAGTTGCTCTCAGTCTTAGAAATTAATCCTAGCTCTGCTTCCATTTTAGATCTGTCTGAAACTTGTCTGCTTTCTTCCCCCTGCTGTACAAATAAGTCTGATGAAAAATATTACTTCCACATGCAAGCATTGTCTTGTTAGGTTTTTGGAAGCATATGTCAATCACTGGAAATAAGATCTAGTAACCACTGGTCAATGCACTTAGCTACACAGTGCTCTGTGGTGTTTATAAACAAAGTCCAACGACACCTGTTTACTCCTCTGAGACAAAATGAGAACAAGTAGCCAAAATACCGATTTTAAGTTTTTGCCCTCTCAACTTCATATCCCGTGCTGTCTGTGTAACCCGTATTTGCCCTCTTAACTTTGTGTCCTATCTTACTTTACTTCATATCCAATATTCTTTTCATGAAAAGCAATTTTTCTTCTCATGAAGCAGCAGGTGTGTGTATACACATGTAAAAATACATGTATTCTTCTCCACTAACACAATCAGAGGAGAATGTGGTTATATGTTAAGAGTAGCTCACTAAATAAAGTATCAAGTGACTGCTGCTACAGAATGAGTGGATGAACACCATAATATTAAAATATCAATTGCTATAAATGACAATGGAGCTGTAAAAGAAATTATATACTTCTTATATTGGTATAGTAAAGATTGCAGCTTGTGAGATTACGGTTCTGATTATGAACTTTTTTACAGGGTTTCTTTTTAAAACATCAAAATAACTCTTGCAGTTAGTGGCGTTTCACTTGCTGACAGCAAAGAAACAAGATCTATTATTGAACAGCACTTAAAGGCATCAACAGTTTCAATGCATCGCTCGTTTATTTATTTATAAGCCAAAATGTAAGAGTATTTGTCTGCAATAGCAAAATGCCTGTCTAAAATTGTTATTTCTACCAGAGTCAATGTAAGGCATATTCAGGTAATACCACACTACTTTTGGCAGATAGTAAATAATTTTTGAAACCTGGAAAATTTTAAGACTTGCAGGGTATACAAAGAGAATGAAAAACTTCTTCCCGACCAAGGAGGTGTTGAACGTCTAATAAACGTTGAAAAGTTTCCCTGCCAGTTCCCAGCTATTCAATGCTGATAGTCTATAATCTTGGTCATTTAGTTATTGATACTACAGTTTTACAGTAGATTTGTGATCTTAGATGTTTATTCTATTCTTTGCTCACTAATGCATTTCCTTACCAGCTGGTGCAAAGCTGTCTGAAAGGAAGGACTCAAATTCTCTGTAAAGAGAGGTGGGGAAGATCATAACAGGATACTCCTCCTATTGCATTAGCTATACAGAGATTTCTTTTATTTTCTGTAGAGAAGCTAAATGACTGAGTTTCTATTTCTCTGTGCCTAAATTTAAAACTTTCCTGAGCATTTAGAAACCATTTTTACTGTCCCCTGGTGCCATGAACAGAGCCAATCCGACACACTTTGATTTCTAACAGTATTTGTCAAAGTCGTCATTAGTCAAAATCTTCCCAAATGGGCTGGCTATTGACTCAACTGAAAGGCCTGTGTAGAGATCTACACCTGTCAGAGGGAAAGCAAAGAAGAAATCTCATACACTGGTTCCTTGATAAAGGAAGGAGGCTTGTGACATGGGTCTATAGAAACAAGAGGTGATCGCTACCCATTTTTTTTTTCTGGCTGAACATTTTTACCTGAGTTTGTTCCCCCTCCTTTGAACTCCCTTTCAATTTCACTGGTTTCTAAGTACCCAGCCCCCAAGGTGTATTTTCTGCTTGTAATTATCAGGCATGCAACTAAAATACTTTTGCTTGCTGAGAAACTGTTGTGTTAAAACTGCATTTGACGTCTCACCGTATCCGGTAACGCCAGCCCGGAAGCACCTGGATGTGTCGTCGTACCTAAAATCCTCCTTGCAGCCCTCGCCCCTGAGCCCCGTGTCGAGGCGGGAGCTGGGCGGGCGCTCGGCCTGCACGGGCTGTGGCGCCGCGCTCGCCCCGCAGCCGCCACAGAGCTGGGCCTTGAGGTCTCAGTTCACCTGAGGCTCCCTCGTGCACTAGATAACTCAAAACCTGTACAGTTTCCGAGTCCGGTTAAATCAAGAAGACATCCCTGCAAACCCAGAGTGTCCTCAGGCTTTCGGTCTTTACGATTCCAGACCCAGTGAGATGTTGCTGGTGCTTTTTTCCTGGGAAGTACACGTTCTGTCCCAGAATCACAGGAGGGTTTTGCATTGCCATCATTTGCATTGGGAATGCATACTGCTCTAAAACGAAAAAAGGAAGGTGTGGAGATGTTTTAAGAGTACTCACGATAATTTTATACTCTTCTATAGTTGTTGAATGTTTAGGAATAGAATTAAATAGGTCAAGAATTAGAATTCAGAAATTCAACTATATCTCAAAACAGCACTCAGTGGATTCAAAAGCCTGCCCATATCCCACTTCTGAACAGCTCCAAAAACTATTAATTACAGTGTGGTTGTCTCTCCTCCTTCTCTCCTCCTCTTTTCCCTGACGTTAGTCTTTATCCTTCTGTCTGTGAGGGGCTTCTGCACAAAGATCAGCACCTGGATTGGTGGATCCCTGTCATGGACATGCAAGTGCTTGGGTTGGTTGCTGAGCTTCAGAGGGAACCCTGTTTGCTTGCAGTGCTTTAGTAAAGAAAACATATTGTGGGATCAACTCTTGCCTCTGCTGTGTTCTTCAGTAACACCATCCTGTGTATTTATTTTAACAAATACGACGGTCACGTGTGGGCAATTGCAGTATAGCGTTGCGTGTAAGGGCACAAGCAATTAGATTTAATAGAAAATAGGTAGCAGCATGAGTGTGGAAAAGAGGAAAAATAGTCTATTTGGAAGTTAGAAATGTGATGTGTGATTGAGGTGCTAGGACTCTGTACTTATCTGTAACTTCAGGAAAACACGGAAATGTTTGTAGTGGAAATTAGTACTTAAAGAAAAAATGTTAACAAAGTGTTATCCTTCTAAATATTTGGTTTACCTACAAAGCATTACATTTATGCGGTAGCTGGCACTTCATAGTACTGAATTTGATTTTAAAACCTTAATTATAAAACAAAACTAATTGGTGAAATAGATATATCACAATAGTAAAGGTAACATTTCATTCGACTGGTAACTGTCACAGATGTCGCATACAACTGTATGTTGCCATGAGATACTAGTTTTGTGTGGGAATAGGCCAAGAGAGTGTAAGTTCAAAATGGTTAATAGATTGTAGTAAAACTTTTTTATTATTATTATTAGTAATGCCTTAAAAATGGAATACAAATTTAAGTATATGGTATAGTTCAACTTCAGTGCAGTCAGTGATGGGTATTGTGTGAATCCGTACAATGGCAATATCTGAAATTTTTCAGTACTTTGATGGTTGCATATAATTATGTGAACGACAAAAAGAAGGGTCTTTTGCTTTAATCTGCAGAAAAACAGAACAGTAATGTTTGAATTTCAGAGGACATCGTTCTGGCCACCTCTTTCTGGAGGAAGAGAATAAGAAGGTCCTGCTGTCTTTCAAGGATGATCTTTGTTTCTTTCTTCTCTATCTATGGATGCATATGCATACCTCATGTGTACCTCATGTTTTCTTTCAGACTTTCTGATATGATAATAATAAAATTATTAACAAATGTTTTGCCTGAGAAAAAGCTTAGATTTTTTTTTTATTCAGAAAAAGATGGATTTTATTGTGTATATACTCAGATCACCCCTTCTTTTTTTTTTCTGTAGGTGACAGATCAGTCAGTGAAAGCGTTTGCTGAACACTGTCCTGAGCTGCAGTATGTTGGTTTTATGGGCTGCTCTGTTACATCTAAAGGAGTCATTCACCTCACCAATGTAAGTACTATAGCTACTTCTAGTTTGTCATTACTATTTGTGACAATTGCCAAAACACAGATACGAACAAAGCTGCATTTTTACATTTAATGAATAACCCTGTAATTGATAGAGCCATGACAGGACAAATGAAGCTTGCATCTTTCAAATTTTTCTGCTTTAACTTCCTTATTATAAATGGGTTCAATGGATGGTATTTCTTCTGCAGAATATGCCAATCATCTTTAAAATGCCTGTTTAGATGAGATTGAGTTGCAAAAGTTCTATAATTTGTGTTGCCAATTAAATGAAATTGTGAGACTCTGAGGCAAAAGTCTTAGAGAATTTATATACATCCTGCATGTATGCAAATTTTGTATGGATTCACCTCTGTATTCTGTGTGTATGTATAGATTCATTTTCTTTTCTTTTCTTTATCTTTACCTAAGAGGAGTGATTTGTGGGAGAACTCCCTTGTGTGACTACAGAAATTGATTATATTGAATGCTTTAATGATCTAGATGAACTGGACAAACAATTTTAACAAAACATTTTAATTAAATACGGTTAATTAAAATTAAGAGCTGAAACAAAACTGGGAGATCATGCAAATATAAGGGAAGACAGAGGAGGAAATACATCTGTAGCAGATATGTTAATATTTATAGCTAGGAAGTTAAAAAAAAAAAAAAAAGGGGAAATTGGAATCTTACATAAGCTGTAAAGATGGTAGAGACCGTATTGAAAAAAAAGTAACATGCATGGAAAATTCAGGATTTTTTTCTTTTTTTGTGCAGGAGTGCGGCCCTCTTGTCATGATAGTGAATTCAGCATATATTCAATATATGTTGATTGGTTTAAGGCTGATTAGTAATTGAAAATACGGATAAATGGAAAAGCAATCAGAAAAATCTAAAGAAATTAACTTGTATGGTAAAGTTACAGTACCTCAAAGTATGTAATTTGGGAAGAACTTAAAGGATGCTCAAATGACATTAAGTTGTTTAAAACACAAACATTTATCTGTGGGAGAGAGAAGTAATAATTTTAATGTCCTAAATGATTCAATATGGGTTGTATTTATATGCAAGACGTAGGAAACGAGTAAGTTAGTCTGGCAGAGAGCAGTTACATCATCTAAAGTAGCTTGGGAAACTGCAGCGCAGATCATCTTTCAGCTGCATCCTTCAGTTACTGCGTTATTCAAACCTAGTCTTACCGGGTGTTAAACGGGCGATCATCATGTCTAGTCACTCTAAGAAGTGACTTTAGTCAGTTTCATGATACTAGGAAGCTATGAAAAATCAAGAGCTTTATTTTCTTAAGAGCTCTGATTTTGATGTGGTTTTGTCATAGATGTTTGGGAATCATGAGTTATAGTAGGACTGACACAGCTGTAGATTGCCTTTCAGAATATATCTGGGAGTCAATTTCATCTCCAAATGGGAGAAAGTGATACGGAGTAGGTGGGAGCTGTAGGTGGTTCTTCCCGGAACATGAGACAACCCTAGAAACTTAGATCACTAATACCACAAAGACAGTGATGTGACAGCATCACACTTTTTCTTTTCCTTTTTCTTTTTCTTTTCCTTTTTCTCTTCCTTTTTCCTCCCCTCCCCTTCCCTTCTCTCCTCTGCTCTCCTCATTATATATATTTTTTTATTTCATATGCAGGGATATGTTCAGGGAATTTGTAACTGAATCCTGAAAAACTCCTTTCTTGTAGCATTTGCTAATTATTTCACCTATTTTTAGTATTAATTTTTTTTTCATTAGTTACCCTTCTTCTCATGGTGCTGTCTTAGCTGTCCTGATGCATTCTTTCTCTGATGTATGTAAGAATTTTTGGGTTGATTAAATGCTGGTCATGTTTATCTGTGTAGCACTTGAAACAATATTTTCTTTAAATGGAATGTTGTTGGGGAAAAGTGGGTTGTTGCCAACTTCAAATTTCATGTTGGACTGAAAGCACCAATTCTGAAATGTCTGATGTTTCTGAGTAAACATTTCTTACAGTTCAAAAGGGAGTTTTTTCTGGCTTACTCCTGATGGTATAATATAAATGAGAATTTTTACATGTTGAAGCATGTTCAAAATATCTTGTAATATTTCTGAAATTATACTTCTTATGGATAATACATCATGCCTTCCCTGATTTGACTCTGGAAGGTTTGCAGAGTATTATGATGATAATATATTTCTTTACTGTTAAAGCAGAGGGCTTTAGGGAAATATGCTGATGTCGTATGCTGAGGGACAAAGCTAAGAGATTTACCTAGGCCGGCAGCAGGCGAGGAACAAAGGCAGTATTGAAATTCTAGCTTCTTTATTCTGAAGCTATTGGCAAGTGATTGCTGGTTAGTCTTGCTGCAGCAACTTCACTGGTTGTTGCAGTGCTCCACTACCAGGTGTCACTGCTTCCCCTGTAGCAAAGCGGTTAGTTCCACCGAACCTCTGAAATGCCCTGACATCCAGCCCAGAGCCATGTTATATTTCTACAATTCTTCTTTAGAGCTAGAAAACCCTTTAACAGAGAGTGATAACACATCTCTGCGGAGCAGTAACTTCCTTAACTCCATTAGTTCTTTTTCCAGAATTCCTCTATTAATGACATTATTTCTTTAATGCTATCAGTTCTTCGTTTTAAACATCACACATTTCTTTTAATGGTCAGTTTTATGGTCAATTCATAACTGGTACTTCATAGGTGCTTAATATTAATGCCAGTTCCCTGTTCTATCAGATCGGAAATCTGTTCTTAGCTCTGCGTGGCCTGCCCAAGCTGTCCTGTCCCAAGTTAGCTCCTGTCTGTCCCTCTGCTTCCTCCTTGTAAGCTGGAGCTAACGACACTGCCCTTTATAAAAATGCTTTGAGACTTACAGTTGTATAAAAAATTAGTCTTTTGTTATTACTTTATTTCCTCCCCAGTAATTTTTTTGCTCTTTAAAAATACCAGTACTTGAAAATTTTGATTTGTAGTGTTGCTGAATCACAGATCTTTCTTAACAGATGCTTGTGAGTTATAGCAGTGAATATGTTGCGTGTGGTAGAAAAGAAGAAACACTCCAATGCTGTTTTTGCTCCAAAACATTGTGACATTTAAAAAAAAATCACTTCTTGAGCAAAAATATTCTCTAGTGTCTTTTATTCTTTGAAGCTATTATAAACTATAAAAAAATGCACCTCCAGTAAATGACTATTGGGCAGCCAGAGAAGTGCTGCATATATGTATACAGACAGGAAGAGAGTCTCTACGTGCAAAGGTCATTGTAATGTGTGGAGTTTAGGTAATTGCACTGAAAATGGGATGACCAGACAGGTGATTTTTTTGATTCTGTGTCTTTGCGTGGTTAAGTAAGCTGTGTTTTCTTTCCCTATTGTGGTAAATGCCTCTCAGCATTTTAACTGTTGTCTTTCGCATTGCATCCAACCACTGAGCCAACATCAGTGAATCCCTCTCATCATCTAGACATGATTCTGTTTCCAAGCTACTACTATGAAACTTCCCTTGAGTTCTGACATACGTGCTAAAGTAATGCTCTGTAGCCATATCCCTCTACCTCTACTTCTATACTATACTATATCCTTTTTACAGAGAACAGATGGGTGAATTTTATTATACACATTTTCATTGAAATAAGTATTAAGCCTGATTGGACAACAGCTTGATAGAAAAAAAATCTAACTTGTTCCCAGTACAGGAACTCAGTTTATTGAAGAAAACTGGTTTTGGAATAACGTTATCTTTAGTCTTTCTGGGTCTCATAATCCTGTTACTTGAGGGCCATGTCCAGTCTACTCAATCATATTTGTGTCTGACTTCGTGACTGGTGTGAAGTCAATCAAAATTTAGATTTATAGAGCAAATATTTGGGACTCCTTCAGTGCAGAGATTATTGGCTTGACAGATTTATAGTGGTAATCTAAACATAGCTAGAGTGATCCCAAAAATGTCTCTTCTAAACTGAGTTACTATATGCTACCTTTTCTTCAGTTACTGAAGACACAAAGTACTCTGCCTTATGCTCTTTTTATAGTAACATTTGAGCATATCTTCCAATCTTAAGATCATTCTGCTTTCGAAACAAGAGAATGACTTTTTTCTCTTTGGCAAGGTCAAAAGAAAACAGTGTCATTTGTTTGTTTTTTTTTTGTTTGTTGTATTTTTTTAATCAATCTAACAAATTACACTTCTTATCTTGTATTTGTGTTAGTTGTCCTTTTAGACACTAGTCTATTTTCCCCATCATGACATAAACACCTAGAGGTTATGTCAAATAAGATTTTCTAAGCATAGTGATTTGGGAAGATTTGGTGCTATAGACTCTGTAACAATTTTATTTCATCTTGTCTAACTAAACCAGGCTGTTTTGTTGCATGGAGATGACTTTGTCCATCTTAAAAGGTCATATTTACCTGTGTAAGGTTTGATTAGTTTCTACAGGTTGCACGTTAAGTAGAGAAAACGTTACAGAGAGGCTTACTTGCAAAACTGAAAAGGTTTTGGTACTCTGCTGGTTTGTGAAAATTTCCAAAACAAAGTGGCTCATTAGATATATTTGAGAGTAACTACTATAAAAACGAAGTGTGATTTTTAGTAGTAACAAAATTCATCAGCATTTTTTATTTTCAGGTTAAAAACTCCCAAATCTTTTAAATCAGATACTATATTGTATGTAGTATGTGTGCAACTAATTTTCAAGTCTTCTATAGTGGGTTTTAAAACACTTCAGAAAAGAGGTCAGTATATTTATTTTAGTAGCGTAGCTTGTTTATGTTTGCAATAAATCAGAAAACAGATTATTATCATCAGTGAGCTTGGAAGCAGTAGCAATTTGAATATAAATGTCTTTCATTTTGCTATTCCGCTTTACTATGTTGCATTACAAAATAAAGAAATGAATAAATTTATTTTGTTACTAAACGTATGTCTTCAGTTTATTTTCTTTTTAGGTATGGATTTTTTTAAAAAATACATACGCTCTTTAAAACAAACTGACTTGCTTTATCTAAGTGATGAAAATTCAAACCCTTTCCTGTGCTTAAAACAGAGGGTTTAAACCGTTTCTGAACCTTTTCTTATTTAACCTATGGAAGTTCAATGTTCTGTGATATTTAACTTTAAAGAAACAAATTAAAAATTGTCAATGTGGAGAATACGAAAACAGACTGAGGGAAAATAGCCTCTTAACTATTCAGTCAGTTTCCAGTTCTTTAAATCATGTATGATTACTGTTTCGTGTGGACATTAATTGTATACTTCAAGTTACTTTTTGGTTCTTTATTCAGAATTAATTTATGTGTTCTTCTTCTAATAGCTTACTTATTCTATTGACAGAATAGTGAAAAGAAAATGAATGTTTTTTTTCTCTTCTGGTTGCTATTTCTACTTCCTCTGACCATGCATTTCCTCAGGAGAGTGTAAGCAGAAAGCACTTTATTCCCTGAAGACATGTATACACAAAAAGAGTCAAGAAAAGTAAGCTTAATTAACCAGAGGTGGGAATTTAAAGCTCATTATTTCATTATAAATACTTTCCTTCACAAATAACTGAGCTTTAGTTCTGAAAAGGATCGGTCTTCTTTGAATTGTTCTATTTTTAAGCAAACAAGAATTAAGTTGGAAAAGTTGAGGAAAGAATTGCAAATTCACCATATTCTCTTAAAACAACAGCTTAATATTCACCGCAGTTGGTAAACCCACTTTAGGAAAATACAAGAAGAAAAACTGTGATCCATATGGTAACAGTAGTCCTCATCTAAACTATAAGCTATCTAAACATCTAAACTATATGAGCCATCGAGGAGAGGTGGGCTACTGGACCCACTTCTAACAAATAGAGAGGGACTTGTGGGAGTTGTGAAGGTGGAGGGTAGCCTCGGCAGCTCAGCCATGAGCTGGTTGAGTTTGGGATCCAACAAGGAGGAGGCAGGGCTGTAAGTAGCCTTGCAACCACAGACTTCAGGAGGGCCAATTTTGGCCTCTTCAGAGACCTCCTCAGAAAAATCCCATGGGCTAAAGCTCTAGAAGGAAGGGCGGCCCAAGAGAGCTGGTTAGTTTTCAAGCAGCACTTCCTCCATGCCCAGCGACAGTGCATCCCTATGAGTCAGGCAGGGGGCAGGCAGGAGGCCTGCATGCATGAGCAAGGAGCTACTGGCAAAACTCAAACAGAAGAAGGCCGTATACAGAATGTGGAAAAAAGAACAGGCCTCAGGGGAGGAATGCCCCCATGACAAGGAAAGCTAAGGCACAATTGGAGTTAAATCTGGCAAAGGATGTTAAAAATAACAAGAAGAGCTTTTTCAAATATATCAGTGGTAAAAGGAATATTGAGCAACACATGGGTCCACTGGTGAATGGTGTGGGTGCTCTGCTTATGAAAGACATAGAAAAAGCAAAGTTACTGAATGCCTTCTGCTTCAGTGTTTACCAAGGGCAGCCCTTTAGAGCCCCAGGCCCTAGGGACAAGAGAAGAAGCTTGGAGAGAGGAAGACTCGCCCTGGGTAGAGGAAGATTGAGTCAGAGAGCTCTTAGGGAAATTTGAATCCACAAATCCATGGGCCCTGATGGGATGCACCCGAGAGTATTGCGGGAGTTAGCAGATGTTATTGCTGAGCCGCTCCATCATCTTTGAAAAGTCCTGGAAAACGGGGGAGGTGCCAGAAGACTGGAAGAAGGTCAATGTCACGCCAGTCTTCAAAAAAGGCAAGAAGGAGGATCCAGGCAACTACAGGCCAGTGAGCCTCACCTCCATCCCTGGAAAGGTCATGGAGCAGCTCATCCTGGCTGTTGTCTCCAAACATGGAGGACAAGAAGGTACTCAGGAGGAGTCAGCATGGATTCACCAAGGGGAAATCATGCTTGACTAATCTGTAGCCTCCTATGATGGAATGACCAGCTGGACAGATGAGGGGAGAGTGGTGGATGTCGTCTATCTCGATTTCACCAAGGCTTTTGACACTGTCCCTCACAACATCCTCCTGGGCAAACTCCGGAAGTGTGGGATAGATGAGTGCACAGTGAGGTAGATTAGGAACTGGCTGGATGGCAGGGCCCAGAGAGTGGTGATCAGCGGTGCAGAGTCTAGTTGGAGGCCTGTAGCTAGTGGTGTCCCCCAGGGGTCAGTTCTTGGTCCAGTCCTGTTCAATTTATTCATCAATGACCTGGATGAAGGCACAGAGTGCTCCCTCAGCAAGTTTGCTGATGATACCAAACTGGGAGGAGTAGCCAATACCCCAGAGGGCTGCACTGCCATCCAGAGGGACCTAGACAGACTGGACAATTGGGCGGTGAAAAACCTCATGCAATTCAACAAGGCCAAGTGCAGAGTCCTGCACCTGGGGAGGAATAACCCCAGACACGAGTACAGACTGGGGACCGACCTTCTGGAGAGCAGCTCTGCAGAGAGGGACCTGGGTGCCGTGGTGGATGATAAGTTGACCATGAGGCAGCAGTGTGCCCTTGTGGCCAAGAAGGCCAATGGGATCCTGGGGTGCATTAAGAAGAGCATCTCCAGCAGGTCGAGGGAGGTGATCCTGCCCCTCTACTCAGCCCTGGTGAGGCCGCATCTGGAGTGTTGTGTCCAGTTGTGGGCCCCACAGTACAAGAGGGATGTGGAGCTGCTGGAGAGAGTCCAGCGCAGGGCTACAAGGATGATCAGGGGCCTGGAACATCTGCCCTATGAGGAGAGGCTGAGGGAGCTGGGCCTGTTCAGCCTGGAGAAGAGAAGGCTGAGAGGGGATCTGATCAGTGTCTATAAGAACCTCAAGGGAGGCAGTGAGGAGGATGATGCTGGCCTCTTCTCATTGGTGGCCACTGACAGAACTAGAGGAAGCAGCTGGAAAATGAAGCATCAAATGTTCCACAGGAACTTAAGGAGAAATTTCTTGACAGTGAGGGTGACAGAGCCCTGGAACAGGCTGCCCAGAGAGGTTGTGGAGTCTCCTTCTCTGGAGATCTTCCAAACCCGCTTGGATGCAGTCCTGTGCCACGTGCTCTAGGTGACCCTGCGTGTGCAGGGGGGTTGGATTAGATTTTAGAGGTCCCTTCCAACCTTAAGCATTCTGTGATTCTATACGAAATATATCTTAAAAAACAGTCTTTTCCCCATTTTTAAAATTTCGATGACTTTCAAATGCTCTGGATTCTAAATATTTCAAATATTTTTAACGTTATTAATTTGAGTAATCGGGATAGAAGGCTCGAGAAATCCATAGCACTTAAGGACAGAATTAATGTAATAATCTCTGAATCTTGATATATTTGAATTGCATAATATTTAATTAAAATCAGCCAACAAAAGTATTGAATATTGTAATTCATATTTTATTATAATTTTGTTGTAAAATAAAATTGGTTTTTATTGTAATTTTAAGTATATTAATTCCAAAGGTAAATTTTATTTTCTTAGCAAAAATAGTATTTCATATTTCATACAACCTTTGAAAGAAAGTATTTTTGTCTTTTTGTTTTTTCTTTAAACTTCCTTTATTTCAGACTATATATAAGCAGTTCATTTACATCTATCATTTACAGCCTAACAGTTCCCTACCTAGAAGTTTTCACAAGCAATCTCCCTCAGCAAAACTTTGCGTGCTGGACTGCTGTTTCTCTATGTGTTAGTGGGACTGAGATGCACTCCAGCAACTTTCTGTTGCCTCCTAATCTTAGCCACCTAACTAGACTCTAAAATTTAAATGCTGTTTTTATACAGTTTTAAAACACAGGTTTTCCTGAGTCGATGATCAGTAATTCCAGCAAGGTTATATATGGCTCACAAAGTTAGTTTAAATATGCTTCCTTCCTCCGTTCCTTTCATTTTATGTTTCATTTCATGTCTTTAAACCTTCTATATGATGTCTGCATTGTCTGTTTTATTCTCACATTAAAAATTCTCTTTTCAGTTAAATACTTCATCTTACTGCTCAAAGTGAGTGTAAAGCTTAAATTCTGCTCATGGAGCTATAGAATAAAGAGTAGGAGAAAAGGCGAATATTTCTAGAAGAATGACCCTTATATTCCTCAATAAAAAGACATTGATACATCAAGATTTTTTTAAATTTAAAAACACAGATACACAGAAAAAGCTTTAATTATTCTGATGCCCTGAGATTGAGTATTTAAGCAATAGAATACCCTCTTTCTATGTAAAAATGCTAATTAAAGGTATGTTATATTAATCATAGATTGTATTTATGCATGCACGTAAACATTCCAAGTCCATCTTTTGTTCTATTTATAATTTTAATGCTACTTCACTATGTAAAACTGCAAGAGCTAAAAATTGCAAAGTTAGAAAAAAATGAAAAAAAATCATTGAGAGAAGTTTGCTATAATGGAATGGGGCTGTTTTTATTATAACAACAAATATTTTCTAGATTCCACACTTCTACATTATTTTGTATTTTGAAGATGATTTTATGACTCATTACATTGCAATGCTTTTTTTCTTCTTTTTATAATTTTCCATAGAAAAATAAATATGTTGTGTCATTTTCTTCCTTAGACTGATATCTTATGGTCTACTTAGATTATGAAAAGGAGATCTTGATATCTCTTTTCTTTTCTGAAGTTTTGGGATTCTCAAAGATCACTGTTAAAACTTTCTCCTCCTAAAATATGGACCAGGCGGGAACCCCATGTATGAGAATTCAATATAGCTTTTGTACTTTTATACTCTGTTTCTGCTAGTTTGAGCACATCATGGAATGCAAGGGCTAGTTGCCTTTGAAGAGATTCCTGTTGTCAAACTGCAGCTCAGTAGCTTCTCAGCGTTGGTGAAACTCTCTATGGGCAATTCTGCAAGCTTTGCATTGAAATGATCTGGCATGCTTAAAAAAACCCAAAGTCTTCTCTCTAAAGGCTCATACATTTTTCTTTAATTAGTTTTGGACATGTCTCATAACTCCAGTGTTTACGTTTCTTCATGTATGACAAAGAAATGTCCGCTTCATAGAGGTTGATGTCTTTATATTCTTTTAGATGTAAAACTACTTTTAGATGTGAAGGTTATGTAAAATTCATGTATTTGTTCTTACAATTCATTTATAATACTACTGATTAGTATGGAATTTGTCACTGTAACATGTATTGCCTTACAAACACCCTTTTGCATTTAAAAAAGGCATCTGGCTTTAGAGAATTGATTTTTTTTTTAATTAAAAATGGCTTCACATGTGTTTCAAACAATTCCCTGACTGGTAATGCATGCTGCTCCCTGTGATTTAAGTGTGTAGAGAAATGCTCTTTCTTTACTTGCTATGCTCAGATCAATCAAAAACATGTTGGGAGTCCAATACCTAAGGGAATGTGTTTCTTGCTTCCCAGCCTTGCAAGTCATTGTTCCTATCTACCACCAGCAACTTCAAACTTCTAAGCTGCTAAATTTGCTGGAATAAAATACTTTATGTCTTGTATAAAGGGGATTTAACCCAATAGACAGGGTATGATGTAGACATTTTGAAGGATTGTGACAATAAAAAGGGTGAGTGAGGGCTGACTTCTGTGCACGTTGAAAAATGGTGGTAGAGCATTATGTGAGAGTGAGAAACAGTAAGGAGAGAAAGACAGTAAAAATGAAGTTGCTTCAGTAGGGAAATATTATCCATTTTGTTACTGACTCTGTTAAAAATTCAGTGTAGTTTCGAGCCTACCTGTGCAATGTAACAGTCTGATTTTCCTGGGAAATCATAATTTTTCAGCTGCATTCATCTTTGCTTCAATGAAGTTGATACCGTGCTGTCAACCTTCATCTAATTTGATAAATAAGATGATTTTGTATTTACTTTATTTGGTTCAGGAGATCTGACTTTAATTCCCATTAACATCACATGCTCCCATGTGATCGTGGTGAATTTATTTGTGCCTCGTTCCCTATTTCATCCACAGGGGATAAGGAACCACACCACCTCAAGAAAGATAAGTAGAGTTGGTGTGGC